>NC_081409.1:267261646-267534146 GCF_030272615.1 Cryptomeria japonica | reverse complement strand
GACCTCTCTATTACATAAGCAATTCTTACGTACCTCGAGCACCCAGACTGACTCGATCATGACTACCCTTGGGTCTTGTACCTACAAGGAGTTCCAATCAATCATGTGTGCAAAATCATATAATACTTCTTCAAGTAAGAAACATGAAACACGTCATGCAACCGAGCAAGAGTTGGAGGTAAAGCAATTCTATAAGTGATCGAGTTGATGATCTCCAAGACTTCAAATGGTCCCACATATTGAGGTGCAAGTTTGGAAGACTTTCGAAATTTAATGGCACTTTTGTTGGGTTTAACCCGTAGAAGCACTTTCTCTCCCACTTCAAATTGTCTGGGTTTGCTTTGCATCTGCATAGCTTTTCTATCAATCATTAGCTTCTACTAACCTTTTTCTGATCAGCTTCACTTGCTCTTCCATTTCTAAGAGCATTTCTGGACTGAGGGTTATCCTATCTTCCAGCTTATCCCAGCTGGTAGGAGTTCTACACCTCCTTCCATGTAGTGCTTCAAAGGGTGTCATCTTAATGGATGACTAATAGGAATTATTGTAGACAAACTTAACCAAGGGAAGTAATCTTCCCACTTATATTGTTGATCCATGCAATACATTCTTAGAAGATCCTATGACACCTGATTGACCCTTTCTCTCTAGCCATCTATCTCTAGGTTATATGCAGAGTTGATATTCAACCAAGTACCGAAAGTTGCAAACAAATTTTGCTAGAACCTGGATGTCATTCTAGCATCCCTATCTGAAATAATCTTTTTGGGTATCCCATGAAACCTAAATATCTCCTATAGAAACTTGTAGGCAATATTAGGCGCTCTGCCTGGTAGGCTTCCTGGTATGAAGTGAGCTACCTTGGTTAACCTATCAACCACTACAAAAATGGCATTATGCTTATTCTTGGACATAGGAAATTATCGGACAAAGTCCATACTGATTATCTTCCATTTCTAATCGGGAACTACATTGGGTTGCAATAATCCTGTAGGGTGTTGATGCTCTGCTTTAACCCTTTGGCATTATTCAAAACAACTAGCCACAAACCTTGCAGCATATTTTTTCATTCGTTTCCAAAAATACAAGGATTTAGTATCAGCCAGGAGTTAATTAACTCTCGAATTTCTAGAGTAGGGTGATGAGTGTACTTCTTTCCATACTAAATTCTTTAGTTTGTAAGATTTAGGTACATACATCTTGCCTTGATACCTTAGTAATCGACCATTTTCTATTTGAAAACCCTCGTATCTTGGATCTTGAGGGTTAATTCATAGGGCTTCTTTAATCTGTTGGTAGTATTTATCCCCATCTAACTGTTGAAGCGCATGATTCTTGAAATTAGTATGTATTGTAGTCATGGCATTAATGTGGCATCAATGGCTCAAGGCACCTGCCACTCAGTTTTCTTTATTTTTGATGTAGTTAATCTCAAATTCATAGTCGAAGATCAAATCTAACCATCATCTTTGTCGTGCATTGAGATTGGGCTGAGAAAATATATTTCAACCCCTGGTGGTCAAATCAAAGCTCAAACGATTTGCCTAACAAATAGTGATGCCACATTTGTAAGGTGTGTACTATTGTAGTGAGTTCCAAATCATGAGGTGCATAGTTTTGTTCATAGTTTTTAACCTTTCAGGGTTCATAGGCTATAACCTATCTATTATGCATTAGGAATTCACTCAGTCCTTCCCCTGATGCATCAATTACTACCATGAAATGGCCCTTGGGATCCAACACTTTTACAATTGGTGTCATGGTCAATTTTTCATATAGGAGTTCAAAAGCCTTCTGACACTTTTTCAGTCCACTCAAATCTCCTTCCCTTCCTCTGAAGTGAAGCAATGGGGTAAGCTATGTGTGAGAAGTTCATTACGAAATTCCTGTAATAACTTGCTAGACCCATAAAAATCCTCACTTCGTGCATGTATCTTGGAGTTGGCCACTCAAAAATTGATTTAATTTTCATTAGACCTACTGATATTCCCTTAGCTGAAATAACATTTGTGCCCTAGGTATTGTAATTCTTTCTGAAAGAAAGTACATTTGGATAACTTCCTATACAACTTATTTTCACTCAAGCACTAAAGAACAATGTGCATATGTTGCAGATGTTCTTCTTCATTCTTGGAATATATCAAGATATTGTCTAAGAATACCAAGACAAACTTTTCAAGGTAATCCTGAAATACAGTATTCATTAGGTTCATAAAGGCAGACGGGGCTTTGGTTTGCCTAAATGGTAAGACAATGAACTCGTAATGCCCATAACGAGTCTTGAAGGTTGTCTTGTGGATATCTTCATCTCTCAGTCTCAACTAGTGGTACCCTGAGTGCAAGTCTATCTTGGAGCATCCCATAGCCCCACACATTTGGTTTAGAAAATCATTGATGTAGGGTAAGGGATATTTATTTCAGATGGTTAGTTTGTTTAACATCCTATAGTCGATGCAAAGATGGAGGGTTCATGTCTTTATTTTTTACTGAAATCATTGGCGCACCCCATGGAAACACATTAGGTCTAATCAATCCCTTACTCAAAAGTTCTTGCAACTGTGCTTTTTGTTAGCGTAAAAGTTTTTATTTACTTAATTAATTTAATCATATTGATTAATTAATTAAGTCACTTTTTTCTTTTTTCACTTAAGCTAAATTTAGGAGCTTTTATTTTTAGGCATTTAATATGCATGCATCCCTTATGTATATTAATAATTAATTTATTATTAATTAATAATTGTTTTTTTAGGGTTTTTATCTTTAGAATTAGATTTCTTTATATGCATGCATCACATATTTACTATGGGTAGATGCACTTTTCATGCCCTAACCTAGACCCATGATGCAGTTAGTGAAGAAATTCTGGCATTATCATGCCCTAGGCGGTTACAAATTAAAAATTTGCCACCTATATTATGAAATTTTATCCCACAGATTATCGAACCCATTGGGAGGGTCATAAGGATGGATAATTATCCCAGCCTTGTCCCTCATTTGGATGCCAGAGTTCTGGTTTCCATTAACCCTAGTTGTGATATTCCTAGATTCATCGATATTAAAATCGATGAGGATCCCATCTCTTGTCTTATTGAAACCCTACGCAAGATCAATGTGTGTTTCCTCTGTAGAAGATAAGGGCACATTAGAATAAATTTCCCTATCATGTCATCTAGAAGAGGAGTCTCAAAAATCCCCAACGATGGAAATGTGAATTCTGACCGAAGCAAAAAGGATCCTCCCCTGCCAGTGTCTAAACCCGATGATTCTTTGACGTTGATTTCCAAGCTTAATTCCTTGAGGGAGGTGGTTAATGAGACTATATCTGAGCCTCCCAAAGAGCTTCTTGTTCTTGAGAATAATTTGGACTTTGGAACCTTTAATGTCGACCCCCCTCCTCACTCTGCAATTTTTGAAGCACTCTCTCAACTTCAGGAGCCTCAAAAAGATGGCTTTAAACTTGTTGTGCCTAAATATAAAAAGAATAGAAAGAAGAATGCTTAGCAATTGGCTCTTGAGAAGATTAGGGAGTCCATTAGATGCATAGGTGAAAACATTCAGGATATCCCAATGGGTAAGGATTCTACCTCCATGCCCATGGACGATGATGTGTTTGTTACTCCGCTTGAGATTAAATTTGTTGGTACAAATAAGAAAAAATCTTTGGTTAAATCTATTGTTCGTGAATTTGAGGGTTTAGATCATACCATCAATGAGCTAGGTGGGGTTGGGAACTCCCCCCCCACCCTTGGCGATCCAGAGTCCATTAAGGTCTCTAACAAATTTGACATTCTCTCTGATTCTTTGCCCCTAAATGCGGACTCGGTTGAACATCGTGATACTATGGATTCCCATGGGGAAGAAGGAATTCCTCTCCCCCCATCCCCTTGATGATATGACACTTACCTCCCTTGTGATTAACATTTGATTTGATGCAGACATTGCCTTTTTTGAGATCATTACAGTTGACCCCTTTGTTGGCAAAGACAACCCTAATGGCATTCCTACCCTCTCCAACTTGAGAATCTCTTATGCTAATATTAATGTAGAAGGCACAATTGATGGTGTCTAAGGGTTCAAAGTGGAAACTGACATGGCCTCCAACTTCTTGGTCACAAGTGGGGAGCTTGACAATGGTAAGGATACCATGTATGATGGTGAGACTGGAGGAGGAGAGATTGAGGATATGGATGGTGATGATCTCAATCCTCGTCCTAGGAGGAAGGGGGAAGACCTAAAAGGCTCTAAGAATAAGGTCTCTCCCCTTCCCAAGAAGATCGATGGGAAGGCTGATCTCCCCAAGTGTTTCAGCAATTTTAAAACTGCCAAGGAGTCAAAGTAAATACCCCTATTTATGATGAAATATATATCTTGGCACATTTGTAGAATTGAATCCCCTGACAGGAAGCAAATCATTAGGATATTCCTTAGCTAGCATAAGGATGTTGATTTAGTAATTTTGAAAAAGGTTAAAGCTATCAACTTCACTTTAGAAGTGAATCTAAACTTCATCTGAAGAGATGCAATAAAAAAATTCACTAAGCATGATAGAAGGAAAGGAGGGACTGCGTTGCTAATCAATGTTAAATGGAGGGACTCCATTCTTAGCTATGGTCATTCTCCATGTAATATAGTGGCTTGGGTCTCTCTTAAGGTAGGAAACTCTACCTTTGGAGTCTGCTCAGTTTATGCACCTAATGACTATAGAGAAAGGTTGGAGTTGTGGAAATGGTTATGCACCCTTCCTGATATGCCTTGGATTTTTTTTTTGCGGGGGGAATTTAATATGATTGAGAATCAGGTTGACAGGATGGGTGGATTTGGCTTCGAGTGGAAAGGTGGTGAAAGGCTTCATTGGGATAAGATTAAGAACATGAGGAGGCTTTTTGACCCCCTTGAAGGCTTGAGACATGTTTACAAGGGGATTTGGTTCACTTGGTGCAATTATCAGAAAGGTCGTAATAGGATCTACTGTAGACTTGACAAATTCTATGCTGACAAGTATTTCTTCTCCTGTATACTTGATAGTCAAGGTATTTCGATGGTGGTGTGGCATGTCTCTCTCTAGGACCACCATCCAATTTTTGCTCAAATTTTTATGCGGCATGTCTCTCTCTAGGTGCATGGGGCTATGACCAAAGCCAGGGTCCAATGGCTATAATATGGTGACAAAGGGTCTAAATTCTTCTTTAATTTCCTTAGACAAAAACATTGCAAAGAGAAAGTGGACAGACTATGGGTTGATGGTAGAGATATTTCCAATGTAGATGATATCAAGAATGAATTCTTGTTTTTTTTATCAAATTTTTTTTTCTGAAGAGTCACCCTCCTCCTAGGTAGCCAGGGAGATGTTTAGAAATCTTACCCCCAAACATCTAACCAATGAGGATAGTCAGAAACTTAAAAGGCCCATCTTAGTGGAAGAGATCAAAAGGGACATCAGGACCCTTAAGGATGACAAAGCCCCAGGTCCTGGTGGACTCCCCATAGAGTTTTACAAGGCAAACATTGACTAGGTTAGTGATGATCTCCTGGATATTTATGATGAAGCCTTAAAACAAGGTTCTCTAGGCTTTGACATTAATAAGGGTATCATTAAACTTCTCCCCAAAGATCCCAACAAATCCTTGATTAAGAATCAGCATCTCGTCACCCTTTTGAATGTCTCATATAAGATTATGGCAAAAATCCTTGCCCTCGGACTTGAAGGTGTTCTTCCTAAGTTTATTTACTCCACTCAAACTAGTTTCATTAAGGGCAGATATATCCTTGAAAATCTTATTACTAGCTGGGAAGCTATGGAATAGGATAAGATGTCCAATCAAGAAGTAGCTATGTTTTTACTAGACTTTGAGAAAGCCTATGATAGAGTGGAATGGGGGATTCATCATGATGATGCTAGAAGCATTTGGTTTTCCCAAGGGGTTTTTCTAGTTTGTTCAGGTCCTCCTCAAGGGTGCCTCTGCTCAGATAAAAGTTAATGGTTCGATGTCACAAGATTTCAAACTTCGCAGATCCATTAGACAAGGATACCCTCTGGCCCCTACCATGTTCGTCATTGCCTCAGATGCACTTTTCTATTTGTTAAGAGAGGGTAATATTTCACCAAGAATCAGAGGGATTTCATTACCAGACAATTCTGACCTACTCAATATTCAGTTTGCCGATGATACTACCCTATTCTTAATGATATTACCCTATTCTTAGAGTTGTCCAAAAATAATATGGACTCCTTGGTCACTAAGCTTAGAATTTTTGGTCAAGCCTTTGGGGCCGAAATCTCACAGTCTAAATCCACCCTATTGGGGTGGAAAGAGAAACCACCTAACTGGTTGTCTCACTATGGCTATCAATGGGGCGTACCCAACAAACCTGAGATACTTGAGAATCTCATTCTCTATTTCCCCTTGCTTAAAAGATATGTGGTTGTGGGTTAGAAACAATATTGAAGGTAAGTTGAATAAATGGGATAAGCATTATCTCTCCTTAGCAAGGAGACTTTAGGTTTGTCAGAAGATATTGTCCTCTTACAACATATACTATGCCTCGGTGTGGATGTTTAGCAACTACCAGGTTAATGAGATTCAGAAAGTTATAAGGAGATTTCTATGGTCTGACGGGAAAGGCAATATGAAGATGCACTCTGTTAAATGGGACTTGTTGCATGGAGATAAAAGTAGGTAGGATGGGGTTGAAGGATCTTAGAGTCCAAGGGATTGCTCTTGCTGGGAAATGAATTTTCCATGCCCTAGAAGGGAATGAGCCCTAGAAAGTGCTTGTTAGGAATAATATTAGTATGACGGTTACTAAAGTGTCTAAGGCTTAGAAATCTCTCCCCTAGCTGGTTGCTTTCTCGTCTCCACAGTGAGATCTCTTGTCTTCAAATCCATACAAAGAGCTTGGGAACTTGTTCGGTGTTAGATTTCTAACAGTAGGATTAGTAGTAATAATCTCATTAGCAGAGAAAGATCTGTTTGGTGGAACCTTTACCACAATTCTAAGCCCCTTGCACTCACTCAGAGCTACTCTACCAAAAGGTGGGCTAGTAAAGGTATTTGTTGTTTTAAGGATATTATTATTGATGATCATCTCATTTCTTGGACTGAGCTCTCTAGTAAGTTTGATATGTTTGCCTCCAATAGGAGGACCTATAACATGATTTGTGATGTTTGTCAATCCTTGCATCTCCCTAAGAAGTGTATGGTTTGTAATGACGGGTTCCTTACTTATACTTGGATGGATGGTACATTGTTTTGTAATGTTAAAGATAAATTTGTTTATAATGTTATGACTCATAATGATAACATTTTACTTCATATCAATTCTATTTGGCATTCTGAATTTTCTATCTCGCATTGGCATAAGATGTGAAGTAGCTCCATTGCTCCCAAGAAGAAATGTTTCAAGTGGTTCTTTATGCTTAATAGGTTGTCTGTCAAGCTTGAGCAACATAGTGGAGATATTTGCAGTATTTGCAAAGTTGTTGAGAATACCAGACATATATTTTTTGATTGCATTATTGCTAGAGAAACCTGGCTTATGTTTGGTTTCTTTGTTCCCTTCCCTGTTAATATTCTGGAAATTGTATTTGGCTACATTCATGGTGTTGGAAAAAATAATAACCTTTCTTGGTTTATTCTCTCATGTGACATTCTTTGGTATATATGGAGAATTAGGAATCATGACAAATTTCAAGGCAGAGCTAGGGTTCTTACTGAGTTTTTTCGTAGACTCATTTACTATTCTATTGTCACGTAGGTCACAATGGTTATGTGGATTGAAAAGAGGAAATTTCAGAGATTCCTCCAAGACAGACACACCGAGGTTTTTATGTATGAGCTCTCCCATGGCTATACTTGGGGGAGAACCAGTAGGGAGAGGACCCCATTTATAAACGCTCTTGATACACTCGTGGAGGAAATCCAAGGAAACAAAGAAGTGGTATGACAACATATTGTTTAGCTGGCATACATGGGTGATGGCAAGAGGATCATTTGGATGGAGGGACTGATGGGGTGGACAACATGGATGGATCACTAGCCCCCATGCCTCCCTACAACTAGACTTTTTGTCTTGTATTTTGGTGCTTAGATGGTCATATTTTTTAAATTTTCATATATAATTTGTATACTTGTTGTACAATAGACATATGAACTGTATAGTTGTAGTTTCTCCTAGGATTGGAGGCAAATAAGTTTGTCTGCCTACTCATTTTTTGGACCTTCGTATGGTTATGTATGTTGTTGATCACCTTATATCTAATGTAAAAAAATTATCATTATTACTTAAAATATATTAACATGTTTGTAATTACTATTTTTCATAAGATGGTGCAAATGTATAATATGTTTTTATATAATATGCTAAATTATGATAATATTGAATACTTTTAAATTTTATGCAAAATAAAATTTAAAAAATATTACAATTAAAAGAAGATTTCTAAATTGATATTACAAAATTAGTTTAGATAATGTTGTTACAAATATTCTATAAATTTAAAAATATATATTTATAAAAGGTATGTACTATCTATTAGGTGACTCATGTTTAATTATTTATTTTTAGGTTGAAATTTCTCATCCCCTTAAATACGTGTTTGTAATATTAATTCTTATTTTTTATTATTATTAATTAATTTAATATATTTAAAAAGTAATTTATATATTATTATAATGATAATTTTAACTCATTATTGCTGGAGTGCTCTCTAAGGAAAGAAATTAAAAATCTAACTATATTAAAACCCTTAAAACAATAAAAGATTATCGTTTACCTATTTCCATAATTTACGTGCAAAAAAACTTGGATGTCTTGCAGATAATTTGTTAAATATTTGTTTATTTGATGTGTAAAATAAATTTGATAAGAAAATTTAAACATATTAAAGATTATGTTAATGTATCTAAAACTTTGCCTAAAAAAATCATTTAGATTGTGGATCCCTGAAATCTGTGTAAAATTTTTAGCCAATTAGATTAGAGAAAAAATACTTTCTATAATTTAGAAACTTAAAAATCATGCATCTTAATTTATTAAAAATTGAAAAAAATATCAAAAAGAAAAATTCATAATTTTAATTGGTGAAAACACAATTTGAATAATAACAAGTTAACCAAAATTGAATGCAACTGATAGTACTAACCTAATAAAATCTTTAAATCGGCTATAAAAATGTATCAGTATAATGAAAGGTGGATTTGTTCAGTTGTGAAAAATATGGAACAATTCAAATATCTATTAATGAACTTCATAGAAAATGTGCTTATTAACGGATGAGAATATCCATCTCAAATAAAACTTATTAGATTTAAACAGAAACGAGACAGAAGCAAAAGAAAAATCGCATGGTATTGAAAGGCAAAACCATTTGTTGAGGAATTTGAATATTGGTATTGGTATGCAAAGACAAAACCATTTGTTGAGGAATTTGAATAAACTGGTTTTTCTAGAACCATTTTCACTTCAACTCTTGCACATGGAGATGCTATTGAATTAAAAAAGGGTTTATTTTAATTATTAATTTTTCAAATGGTTAAAAGTTAGTTATGAAAAAAAAATGTTATAAATAATTTTTTTTAATGTCATAAAAGTTCATTTTTTGGATTTTTAACTCTTAGTTATTGGTTGGGGAAGGGTATAAATTTTTTCACATTATACATATAATACAAGAGTTTATAGATCTCCTTTTGAAATTGAATAAAGAATAGATTTTGCTAGTTTGTATGTCTATTGATTTTCTTCTTCATTTCATTAATTATTTGAATGTTCACTTTGCAAGCATACAAACCCCAATTGAATTCTTTATACTTCAATAATATTTTTGGAGAATGAATCTTTGTGTTTGTTATTCTTATTTTCTATGTTTATAGTTATCTTTCCTATTTCTATTTTAATATAATTATATTTATTTATTTTTTGGTTAAAAAAAAACCCTAATCTTATATTATGTGGGAGCTACCCCTCTCAAACTCAAAAGAAGATTGTTAACTCAATAATAATCTTTCCAATAGTTGGGACATTGTTGCTACCCATTGGATGAGTCAAGGTTGTTTGTAGTAAAATATCATGTATTGAAAAATCTATTTAGTAGCTACCCATTGGAAGAGTCAAGGTTGTTTTATAGTGAAATGTCATATTGAAAGATCTTTTTACCAACAACTATCAAAGTGTGTATAGATTTTGGGGACACCAATAGGTATGCCCTAAAGATGACTCCCCTTACCTAATATTGACATAATTGTGTTTGACGATAGGGAATGTGATTTCCTCTCTTTCATGGATGGTTTTTTAGGTATAATCAAATATTCATTACACTTGAAGATCATCAAAAAATACCCCTTATCACCTTACGGGGCCATTTTCTACCAAGCCATGCCTTTCAATTGTTGGCATTATACACTTAGATGAGAGTAGTTGATGTTGTCATTGATGGCAACCAACTAGTAGCATGGTTCACAGGTTACACCGGCAACAAACATCATCTACCGACACCGGCAGGCACTACAAGTTTATTCACACCAGCATCCAATCTACACCGACAACAGATTATATCGGCACTCTAAGCTGACTTGAAATAATATTGTTTTGTATTGTAATTATATTTGTATAGCCAACATGATGTATTGTAAAGACTCATATATGTATGAGATCTTGTAGGTCATTATGAAATGTAATTAGGTAATGTAAGGAAGCGATATATGAGATGTGATAGGTTCTGATAGCGAATGAACTGTATATGCATTGTGATTTAATTATCCTATGAGTGAATAAGAGAAGAGCAGAGTGAAGCAAGGTTTATGGAAGAGGTATCTGACAGAGCTTAAACTGGTACTGAATCCAGCATTGCAGATGTTATTTTGAGCAGTACATTGTTATTGGATTTAACCATCCAATTGTAGTCAGTGAGACTCCATTTTTGTATTGAACAGTGCGCTCTAGGCTGTTGGTCTTCCTGCATGTGTAGGCCCCTATTGTACAAGTAATATTTATTCATATTGGCTAGTGAGTAAATATTGTGGATCACAAATCTCATCGAGGTTTTTCCCCTATCGAGTTTCCTTGCCAAAAATATTTGTGTTATGGTGTGCATTGATGGTTATACTTTTGTTTCTCTTTACTGCATTATTATTTGTTTACCGGTATATTAATTTGGGTTGTAAAGTTGCAAATAAGTTTAAATATTTCATCTACCGGTTAGACATTGATTCACCCCTCCCCCCCCCCCACCCCCCTCTCAGTTTCTTTGGGACTATCCTAGCATCTAACATCAACTTGAATTTTTTTGTGCAACCTATCAAAGAGATATGATAATAATATTTCATGATATGCTCCATGAAATAGTTGAATATTATGTACATGACATATTTAGTAATTTCAAGACCACAACTAAACATCCTATTATCCTCTAATTAATTTTTGATATTCAGAGAGAATATAAAGTTTATATATATCCCAAATAATTATTTATTTGATCTCACATCTAGAAAACATACTTGTATTGTTGTATCCATATTATAAATTTAAGTGAATCCATATAAATTTAAGTATATCATAAAGATACCTCCTCCTAGAAATCTTAAACAACTTCAGAGTCTGCAAGGTAAACTACAAGCTATTTGTAGATTTATTTCGTAGCTTTCCAATAAATACCAACTTCTCTCACACTTGTTAAAGAAGAAAATAGTGTTCCATTAAGATGATCAATTTCAAAAATTATTTGATTTACTCAAATAATAAATTATAAATAACCTAGTATTTATCTCACCTACTCCAAATATACCTTTGTTGTTAAGTATTCTATCCAGTCAAGTTGGCATAGGAGCTCTCTTAGCTCAACAAGATGATCAATGAAAATAAAGAGCTATATATCATAGATTTAGTACATTGGTTTCTCATGGAATCAATTATGCCCTCATGGAAAAAGTATGTTTGGTTGTGAATTTTGAATCCAAAAAATTATGATAATGCTCAATAACAAAAGATATCTTGTTTCTAAAAGTTGATCCTCTCATTTATACATCCTCTCCAAAATAGCTCTTACATGAAGAAGTTTCTTAATGAATTTAACATTAAATACACAAAGCAAAAGATAATCAAGGAAAAAGATCTTGTAGATCAAATATAAAAAGCATCTTAAATATTAGATCACCAAACTTTAATCATATACTTTCTAGACAAGCTCATTTTATCTCTTGAATAATTGTTAGAGTTAAAATAATATTTTAATGGTTCTGTCTTTATTGGCTTAAGGTATATAATCCTTTTCCTCACACTATAAGATCTCATACCAAAAGTCTAAAAAATTATTCCCTTTGTGTAAATTACAATATAATTTCCCAAGTTGATACACCTAGGAAAAAACTTGATAGAACAACTTTTTTCTTTAAAATAACAACTAAGATGCAAAAAAATGTCACACTACACAAAAAGTGCACATAAGTGTTTTTTTTAAATACAATAGAACAATGATACAAACCACACAAATGAACTCACCATTTCTAAAAGAAAAGTGGAAGTAGTGGTTCAAATATACCAATTATAGAACAAATCCACCACAATGAACTTATGAGAGGAGGAACAACACCTAAACAATGATCAAGTACTCACTAATGATAATTCTCATGTTCTACACAACACAATGGTAGGATGAGTAAATCATCAATCTCTAATAAACACCAAAACACACTAAATAGATTCTTACAACATCCACAAGAAACCCACATGAACAATGCAATGACTAGGAGATAACACACCTCAACTAGTGAACCAACCACAAGTTTTTAGAGGATGGAGTATGATGAGGGTACATTCACCTCCAATCCATTTATCAACAACCACAAACATTACCTAAACACAAGGGCCAACCTTCACAAGAGGTTAGCTAATAAGAAGAAGTTGCATACCCTCTGCCAATTGGAAGGATGTCATGTTGCTTCCAAGCCACAACACACTTCCCTAAGATAAGGAGATCCCATAAAGTTTGATGTATGACACTCATTGATGAAACAATAACATAAGAATAATCTTAAGGACAAGGAGAACAACTTTCATGTACATGATTTCCTTAAGAAATGATTGAAATACATTTCCAATGATGAATGAAGGGAAAAAAAGCACTAGAGGACACTAGCACATATACTTGAAAGTGACTTAGTTTAGCATTAGAGTCCCAATATAGCACTAGAGTCCAATTTTGGTGTTGGATTCCTTGCCAATAATTGTAGTACTTCCTAGGTGTTGTAGTCTTATTTTAGTTTTGGATTTCTTGCCAGCTCCCAAATACATGTAAAATACTAAAGAACTACTAGGAGAGTACCACGAACAAAAACAAACTCCAAAATAAAGAAAATAAATGGATTGATAAGGTCCTAAATATCCAATGTTGCCTCACACTAACCTACAAAATAGATCACTTCTAAGAGCCAAGGTGACTATAAGAAGCTTCAACATGAGGCCAACAACACAAGGGGTAAAGGTAAAAGGTTTTCAAGACCTTCCAACCCCACCAAGACCACTTGGATAAACCTAAATGACCCTCTATGAGGTAGTTTTCTATAAAACATTACACATACAAAAAGAGACCTAAAGGCTCCAAGATAACAATATGTTTGATCGAACTTGGGATTCATTTTAAAGCACAAATTGAAGTGCACTCCATTCATTCTTAACCAACATTGTAATGACATTAAAGATAATATCTAACAAGTATGTTCAACACCAACATCAAAACCGCATAAATACATCCAAACCACAAACCTTTCCTTCCACTTAAGGAGGTTCAATTTACATATAATAATTACATAGAAGGATTGAAATAACCTTTAAATTTATTTTATAATATCTTGCAGTAATGAAATGAAACCTTTACCAACTGCATCAAATCTTGGAACTCATCCCAAGATCCTTCATACCCAATGGTGTTTTCCATGCTACCTAACCTTGTGGAACCCTTAGGTCCACTTCCACCATACTAGTAGATATTAGATAGTCACACGAGCCACAAGTACATTGCCAACAAACAAAATAGGAGAAGATTACACGCATTACACTTAACATACACATATCATACAAAATCACTCAATCAATGTCACAAATTGGATTGAATATAAATCCTCATTGAGAACAAACAATAATTTCATATAAAAGAATATAAAATTAGGCACACTCACTAATGGAGCAAAAAAAATATCATCATTGGGTATAGTCACCAATGACACAAACCTAAATTCCTTGTTGGGTTAAGTCACTAATGACACAAACATGGAATCATCATTGGGCACAATCACTAATGGTGTAAACAATGCATACTCATAGCCACATGCACACAAGGAATAAGGATAAGATTCTGAGGAGGGAAGGATTTTCATCATTAAGATTGAAGGGATGTCTAAGAAAAGTTGCATATAATCATTATCGAGCCTTACTAGACCAATTGAGATTTGAGACAAGTTATAGATCTTCACTACTCAAGGACATCTATCCATGTTGAGAAATCCTTCATGACTTAAAGGTTACACTTACTTGTCAAATCGGGGGTCGTATAACTTGAAATGGGACAACACTATATGTGCATTGAAAATCTATCTTGGGTTGCTAGATCCTATATTGACTACAAAAACTACAGTGAAAGAGAGTGTTGTGAAACAACTATTGAAAATAGTTTATTGAAATAGAGATATCAAACAAAGAGCAAGTGCAATGTAAACAAAAAAATATACCAAAGTAATGCAGTCCCAACAAAGAAAGATTTACAATTTGTTGAGGTTCTTCAAACCCAATTATGGATAAAAATTTGAAGCGTCAAGCTAATTCAAGAAGCTTGAGACCACCAAAATTTAGTGTTGAATCAACTAAAATTTCCTCTCAGATTGTCCAAATATTGTCTCAAAGGGTTAAATCTCATTGCATCAATCATGCAAATTATTGTGATACTTTTTGTGAAAATCTTCTCATATGGGCACCATAGATTCAATGGTCAAGCATCTTTCATATACTTTAGTAAATGATGAGGATTCCCTCTTTTTTGAGGTTGAGAGCGTTACTTCTCAAGCTCTACATCTTAAGGATCTAAATTTGGAGATGGAGTTAATGAATGGCATACTATGCAGTAAAAGAAAAAGAATGCCAACATATGTGTAGAAGGTAGCAACATAATGCATCTTCGATCTCACACCTAATCTGGTGCTAAAATCAAAACTCAAGTAGTTCAGTGGTGGGAAATATTTAATGATATTAGAAATATTTAGATAAGCCATTAAGATTGATGGTTGAGTAGAGTAGTCTTTTGCACCCCTTTGGCAAGGTTATGCACTTTATCATGTATATTTCTAACATAATTTTATGTGGTAGAACTCCTTTATGCCCTTCTTGTAGATAGAAAAAATAAGTGACATGCATACATCTTTTTGTGCTTTTTATAACTACCTTGTTTTCTTATTTTTTGGGGTACATAGGTCAAATATATTATAAATTTATAATCCTATTATTGTTGTATGATTAATTAAATCAAGCAAAAATAATATCCTCTATAAAGTATGTTATCTTATGATGATTTTGCCTCAATCTTGTTTTTAAGCACCACAGATCCATTATAAGATTATTAAATATCAAGCATACCAACAATGAGCACATGCATAATTATTTGCAAGCAAAGTTAACTTTTTTGGGAAATCTTCGGAAAAAATTAGAGGATCCATAGGTGTGTCTCTATCAAAAAATTTAACATCTTCATGATGCATAGATAAATCCATTGGATTGACTAAGGAAAGTCCATTGGAGTATGTGGGAGACGTAAAAGCATCATTAGTCAATATGTCTTCATATTCATCATGAGAATATAAAGAACTATCAGTGTATTCGTCATTACACATATCATCAATAGAACATAAGACACAAGATAGGAAAAATGTCTACCAACCTCATGTGAATGTGATAATGTGTAAGGAGGAATCCAAAATCAATGCCAAATCCTCTAGCATGGATTTTTCATGTACCTATGAACTTACACTATGTGATCTAAAAAATCTATTTCTTCATTTCGTTGGATTTGCCTTGACTTATTTTGTGCTTCCTAACAGTTGGGGGTTTTTAGGATTATAAATACACTCGTAAACTATTGATATTTCAACAAGGAGACATGTTCTCCTAGTTCAACCTACAAAAATATGTAGAAATGATAAAAAAAAAAAAAAAAACACTCCTCAATCATGCACATGCTTGTTAAATGTTTGTGCAAAAAAAGATTCGTTTAAAGTGTGTAAACTGAATGATAATCAAACAATATCTCAAAGTGTCAATGATTAAATGAATGCATTGAATGTTTTTAAATACAAAGGCATTGAGCAATATAGCACACAAAATCCTACTTAGTTGATTCTTGCAAAGAAATATTTAACTTTGAATTCTCAGTCTTGAAATTAAAAATATGTGCATAGCTAAATGTAATTAGGATACAAATGAGGATAATGTATAGGAATATGCAAACATAAAGGTGATATAAGCATAAATATGAATGTGTAAATCATAAGAATGAGGTAAGAAATAAATGTTTAGGAATATATATAAGCATAGAACAAGAAACTCAACTTTATTAAATTTATGCCATTTGTCAATATATCCTTGTACCTAAGCACTATCCTTCAACTAAATAAAAAATGACACAAACATATAAATGTTCCCATTACAATATTAGAAAAAAAAACCATTAATTTTAAGGATGCATTAAATGTTTTGATCCTAAAAATAAAAGCCACCGGCGCATGGCACTACACTACAAATATAAGAAAGCGAAATTCGTAAATATAATGAAATATTAAATGACCTCTAATAAACTTTTGCCGTTGTTTTCTTCTCATTGTTCATCAAAACTACTTCTGTTAAAATAACGAACGGATTTGTCCAGGCCTATCCTTTTCCCTAGCTTTCTGTGTTTCTGAAGGTCGCGAGTTCGAAACCTTGGGGGTCAGAGAGAGCGATCTAAGCAGGGCAGAGGAAATAATTTCTGAAGGTCACGCGTTCGAAACCTTTGGGAAAGAGAGAGAGATCTGAGCAGAGCAGAGGAAATAATCATGTTCATGAAGAAGTTGATCACTAGAAGATCAGAGAAAAAGGTGCACCCTGCTATATTTAACATTACTCGCTTCATTTATTAATTGTTTACTTTTGCTGTTTTTGAAATATGTTTTGCTTTTATACGATTTATGCAGAATTTGATTTTGAGTAGATGAAACTATTTTTCTTGCCTTTAACCAGTAGTAAAAATAAATTAATAATCTAGTGATTTATCTGTTCTTTAGGTAAATATTTCGATGAATTGAATTTTGTTTGCTTAATTTTTTTCCGTATCGAGCTCTGTGTGAGACCTTTTATTTTCTCAGAAGCCATGAAAACATACTTGAGTAGACAGGATGGTTCCTGTGTGGATAGCCATAATCTTTAAAAGGTTTTTTCGACTTTTAATTACCAAAGTTGCAGACAAAGAAACACGATACACCAGTCAAATATCACAATATTTAAACATAAATTATAATTTAAAATAGTGAACATTTATTCTGTTTTTATTAAACAAAATTGATCAGTGACTGTAAACTGATTATGTTTAAGAATAGCTGTCTAACATAATTCACATCAAAACAAATATAATTTAGATCAAAGCAAAGTAGTTAAACCCCACAACTCAGCGCAGTCTCAAAATTAATAGACAAATATTATTTTTATAATGCACTCTTATAATATATTTTCATTGTTTGGCATTCCTTTGAAATCATTACAGTCGGTCATTGAATTAATTTTAAGTTATATAATTTAACAAGGTATTTGTGAAGTTTGTAGAAAGAGAAATTTTCTAGATTTTTTTAGTTATAAAAGAAGAGAATGGAGATCAAGTAAACAAAAAGAAAATATAAAATCATTTTCAAAAGATCTTTAGGGGTAGATTAATTAGTTAATGTCAAATAAAATCTACTTTTAGAAAATAGATGAGAATATGCTTTTCAAAATGAAATAGATGGATTCAAGTTACTTAGTTGTAGGTGTGTCTTGATGTTATTGTAGTACAAACTACCACATTGTAGTATAAAATGATGATGTACTATTAGCTCTATATCTATTATGCTCTAACAAATAACGACTTCAACTCTAATTTGATATTAGAAAAAATTACGGTGCAAAAATGATCTAGATTGATTATGTGGTGTGAAACAGGCCTTTGTGCAATAAATCAATTTGTACTATGCAAAGTCAACATGACATGTCCAAGGATCCAAAAACTAGCTTGCATTGCCTTCTTATGTCAAAATCATGTTCTCCTTAGTCAAACCCCTAAGTAGACCAATTCAATAACTCGCGAACAAGGATCAAAGATAACAAGAAACCAAGAAACCATGCAATATGTCTATCGTTCATTAAGTATTTAGATGGTAATGCCGCGGTGAATGCTCACATTTTTTCCTTCAATAATGATGTGAGTAGTAAGTTAGAGCTCAATGGATCTTGATTTTTGAAAACTAAATTTATCCTTATATACAATACCCTAGAATACAATCTAAAATGTTTCACACTTGAATTAACACATAATGGTTAGTTGGAGGGGGATGACATAAGCTCAATTTGAGTTTTTGAATTTTAATAGGGTATAGGTTAATATTGTCCCATGGAATTGAACTAGATTCAATTTAATGCCACATAATTGAACCAAGTAAGTAGAAAAATAAACTATGCATCACTTCGTTGATTCTTGGAGATACTTGGAGGTCAAATCAATATAGGTTTATAGAACATGTCACCCATTAGTAAATATCAAATTCTAAAGAACATCGGTAATGTAACTTGCAAGGTGGAGTTACTATCTACAATGAAGATACATTGATTTTTTCATGTTTCTTGATTAAATAAGATGATTGGTTAATAAATTCCTCCACAAATAGTGTTACTAGAGTTATATGATAAAGCAAAAAAAAATTGAATTTACTAATTAAATATTCTACATGGGAAGATGAAGATTTTATGAAGAAACGTCCACACTTAATCAACAATGAGTATAATGCTTCTCTAAATGGGGGGCATATTATTCTCCCAATCTTATATAGCATGCATAGGGTTATGGGCAATCAGTTTATGGCTACCATAACTTAATTAATTCATATGATCATTCTTGTTTTCTTATCTAGTTTATTCGGTTAACTTAAGTGTTATATTTCAGTATCTAAGTCAGCCTAAGCGATATTTAAGGTATAAGTAGGGTATATATAAGAGGTAGTGATTTTTATTGGATCATCATATTGTGAATTGAGTTATTCATTGGAGACTTATTGAGGTTGCACCCTCAAAATGGCTTATTCAACTATCTATAACATGTTATCTATTATATTTCTTCTCTTATGTGGGTCTTTTTATTACAATATCCCCAAAAAAATATAGACACAATGTTTTTGATAATTTATTAAGAAAAAAAAACTAGGGTGTTGACCCTTGAAACACAAAAGTCCCCTAAGATAGACAAAATGGCTAGTAGCCCTTTAACATCACATTAACAATGCATAATTATCAAAGTTTTTAACATAGTTTCCATCAAAAACAAAAGAAAATAGGAAAATATGGAGTTAATGAAACAATTGTCCCTAATATTTAGTAAAGAATTTGAAGAGTTCCTTATGGTTGCTAGAGCTATCTTGAGCTAGCTCTATTATCATGACCATGTTTTTTGAGTTTCATCTCTTATAACACACATAGAGTATTTGTAGATCCATGCATCATGAATTTTGAACTGAACTTAGAGAGGGTGACCAATTTTCCTTCGAGATCATCAACTTTTTCTTTGAGGGATGCAACCTCCACAACAGTCTAGGTGCACTTATGATAATTATTTTGTGCGGATTAAGTAGATTGACTAATGGGTGTGATATCCAAGCTCTTTGATTTGGTAGTGGGGGCAATCATCTCTAGGAAAAGACTATCAGCTTCATTATCAAAATCCTCATCATCATACTTGGAGGCCTTATTTTACTTTTCATTTTCTTTTTTATCCATAGTGCTAGATAGAAGTTTCATTGATTCTAGTGTTGGGGTTTGGGCATCTAGCAAGCCTATTGGACCGCCAGGATCGATAATTCATAATGTCATTCATAGTGTTAGAAATAGAGACAGTTTTATCTTCCTCATCTTTATCCTCTAAACCCTTAGTAGACCCTGTCTCCACTTCAAAATTAACTTCCTCAACATAAAACAAAGGTTTTTGGTTTTCTTAGTGTGCCCCCTCTTGCCAAAAATAAGGGTCTTTAAAGGATTTTCATCATGTTGAAAAATCTTTCAACAATTGTCTTTTTGAAAGAGGAGCAAGGGGTTTTATGGTATTTGGTTAACATAGGAAAAGGTGGGGGCTATGGTTAGCAGTAGTGCCTAATAAAGAGTGGGTGGAAATATGTTGGCGTTAATTTTTTTCTTTCCTTTAATAGCCAGAGAGGAATTTCAAAAGTGACATGCCAGGAGGCAATTTATTTCTTTTCTTTTGCAATTTACAACCCTTCTTTTGCAAGTAGAATCTCCCATGGGAGGAGAAAAAGGAGGAGTATTACTCAGTCGGTATTGGTCAATTAAGAAAGCCTTGATGATTTTTGGGGGTTGAGAGCTAGGTGAAAAATGAAAAGGTAGAGAATTAGCCTCTAATGGACATAATGTTAATCATGTCATTACTTGTAATTTTCACTAATTCTCTATAGGTCTCATGAGTTAGTTGCTAATTATATTAAATATTATTTAAAAAAAATATTAGCTACATCTAATTATTATTTTTATATTTATTGATGTTTCATATAATGTTACAAGTGGTGCTACATAAGTAGGCATCAATGTTTACAACCCAAAGAAAATCTATAATGGACTTTGTAATATGGGGCTACTGAGAGCTCAATATTAATCATCATGGACATATGGAAAGCACTCGTTCATGCATAAGGATGCTTTGAGTGATACATTTATAGAAAGCATGAAATCATGTGATTTAAACATATGTTTATCCGTCTTTATGTTATAGATTTCGGTAATTTTAACCATCGTGAATCATAGAAAAAGACCAAAATAGTTAAGAAACCTATTGTCCCTTTTAACACAATAATATATGGTAAGTTAAAATAAACCCATACATTTTAAAAGAACATATTAATAGTGCCTTTTGTAAAGAATCATTTTTTGTAGGGCATCATAAAGGACATATTTGAAAACCTATAAATGGCAATGTATACATAATCATGACCATGTATTCTCTCAAGGAGAACCTAGTGATGGTGGTTTTATCACAACCAACACAATTAGAATGATAGGAAATCTATTACATTAGGATCAAACTTTAAACTTACCAATAGCAAGATAATTTGTTAATGAAATCCTTAAAATTAAAATTTTGAAAATTATAACTAAGAACTAATTTAGGACTAGAGTTTGGAGAAAACTCTAACAAGGTACCACTATAAAGACATTCCAAAATAATGACTTTGAAACTAATAGAATAGTAACTATAGATTCAGATAAAATTTTAGACTAATCCTTAACAAGGTATCTCAACAAAGTAATCTTGAAGGAGAATGATGCTAGTACAGTGCTACCATGATGTCAATATTAGATCACCATACTATGTCTCAGTAGGTTTATGATGTAAATGTGGCATAAGCATGATGCCATTAATGTATGACACAAAGAGGGTATTTAAATAGTTTTTGAAAATCCTAGGCCACCTCTTACCCTTTTTGGCAGATCGTCTTATTACTCTCATCTCCTTGAGCTCATCAAATTTCTATATAACTTTAGATAATTATTTTTTATTGACCTCCTATTTTTCATCATTTTATTATCTCCATGGTTACACTTATCTTTACCTCCTAGTGATTCTCCTATATATCTCTAGTCATATTTTCTTACTACCTCCAAGTCATCACTATGGTATTTAGTCACCATTCTAGAAACCCAACAAATATTACTATGCAATCTCTTGAT
The DNA here is from genome assembly GCF_030272615.1 of Cryptomeria japonica. Lineage (NCBI taxonomy): Eukaryota > Viridiplantae > Streptophyta > Pinopsida > Cupressales > Cupressaceae > Cryptomeria > Cryptomeria japonica. The sequence continues at coordinate 267,512,162 of NC_081409.1, read as the reverse complement.
GAATAAATTGACCAAATTTAAATCGAAACCAATATAGAGATGAGGGAAATCAATGCAGAGATACAAAACACCAACAACAAGATCTTCATACCAATAGAATAGGTGACACTTTTTAACAGTCATCTTTAGTTCAAATAAGAACTAATCCTCTACTATTACAATGGGATCCCCCTCCCCTAATTAGGGAGGATTTTCATACCCCATAAACTATATTTCATCAAATTTTATGTTGTAGATCCTACAAGTTGTTTGTATGGGGTTGACCAATATTTTACATTACATTAAACTCCTCACTTATATCAAAACATACCATTAATGGTTATGTGGGACTCACCTGTTTCTCATATGGACATAATTTTTCAAGGAATCCCTCGTCTAATTTATCCCTAGCTCCTATGAATAATTCAATGGTGCCCTCATTAAATTATACTTAACATAATCAATACATGAGAATATCAATTTGAATTTAATAAATTGATTAACTAGCCTCATGGCCTCAATGAATCATTTTTTAATCTATTTCATAAGTGACATCAAGGAGGACCTTTGGATAGAGGTTTAATGTTTAAATTGGGCTTTTATTGTGATTCTCTAGCTTTGGCTCAACTTTTATATGATATATTTGTAATACAACAAAAGTTCTTAAACGTCTCCTCTTTCAAACTTGAAAAGGAGGCATCAAATTATAGAAATAAACCCATCACAATTTATTGACAATTCTTATTAGAAATAGAAAAGATATATGCAAATAGTTTATGTTTTAACTGTGATAAAAAGAAGAAGAAAATATTCACAGATATGAAGAGCAACATTTATATCCCATTGACTCTACATTAATGTCTAGTTGATTCAAATTTTAGATGTGAAACATGAGTTAGTTTCCATATAACAAGAATTGACTCCTAGTCTCATATTTTTGTTCATTCATTGATATGACGCATCAAATGCTAAAACATAGTGTTCTTGATAGATAGTGGTAGCACTCATACCTTTAAGTAAAAAACTTGTCAACCAGTTCTACATTGTTATGTCCATGGTTGCAATAATTTATAAATTATGGTGACCAATTCTAAAAATGTGTTATATGGAGTGATTTTTACAATTTAAAGATTGTTCTAAGGTATCATCAATGTACCATGCATATTTTTTCTCCTTCCTTTAATGGAGTTGATGTGGTTTTGGTTGTCTAGTGGTCACAAACTTAGGCTTAACGACTTGTGACTAATTCTAACTATGGCCCAAATTCCACCATGATGGCCAAGAGTATACATTACAAGGATCAAGTGAGTTTTATATCGTAGTATTTCATCATATGGAAAAATTATTCTAACACGGGTGTTCTAGCATCTTTGTCCAATTTCACTCTACAAGTTCAAATTCTTCCTGAATCTTCTCTATCAAAATTACAATGCCTTCTTAATAAGTATCAAAATGTATCTAAGGAAACCAAAAGGTTTCCCCCTCAAAGATCCCATGATCATACCATTCCTCTCCTTTCTCATAGCCATCCTCCAAATACCCCTTTGAGAAAAATAATTGCAAAGATAGTTAAAGATCTCTAAGAGACAAGGGTCATTTTTCCTAGTACTATATTGATTTTGAAGGAGTACAATAAGTATTATAGTTTGATAAGTAAGACAAGAAACCATGAGAAAGGGGTCAAGAATGAGGCCAACTATATAAATTAATTATGGAAATCCATCTAAGAGGAGCTAGTTATGCAAACTATTCAAATAATAGAAGAGACATACATTTGGCTCTCACTGCAAAGAATAAGCTAAATTGGAAGTGAGAGGATAGGTGGAACTACCAAAGAGTGAGAGTGGAGAAGAACCAACAAAACCAAATAATATTAGTGATTAGAGTTCAACCCTAAGAGGTCAAGGATTCAGTAATATAGTAAAAGAGAAGGCCAAAGTTACTATTGAAAGGAAAAAAAATATGATATTAGCTGTCATGTCAATTAGGGAGATGACTTAACAACTACAAGGGTAGAAACAATGGTGAATTAACCCCAAATTTAAAGGAGTACAAAGTACCTATCACAAAGAAACACAAGAGGAGCAAGGACAATATTTTTAGTAGGATAGAAAATGATGTGAGATGAAAATGCAAAGAATATTAAAAGGAACCCATTTTAGGTGTGGCGAGGAAGGAGACAAAGTGTTTGAATGCTAAGAAAACTAGGTATAAGATGGAATTTTGATCACATTCATTGATGAGAGGTCATCTACTTTAGAGAGGAAGCCTAAGGATTGGGACTCATTGGTTTTGTAGAGAGCTTTAAGGTTTGACAAGAGAGGTGAGATGGTAAATGTTATGATATGGTGGTGTACAATGGTATCCCAAATAATTTGTTGTTTATGGAAATTATTGATGAGTTAGGGTTGAGGATGAGACACGTGCATTAGTACCAACTTGGTTTGTTTCAATAAGGAGACCATTTTTCAGAAGAGGAATAGTGTTGAGTAAGATTCAAAAATGGATTGTACCATGAAGAGGTGGTGTATGATATTATGCTAATGGATGCATGTCATTTACTATTGAGAAAGTCGTGGAAATTTGATAGATATGTGATCCATGAAGGGAAGGATAACATCTATAACATATAAATGAAAGTATGGTTAGAAGAATAGGTAAATATCATTGAGGGAAAGTGAGAGATAGTTTTAGAATTGCACAAGGGTGTTTTAGGAAGGAGTAGTATGTTGATTCCAAAGATGTGTGGAATTATTGGAATAGATGGCAACATACACATGCAAAATAAATTGTGTAAATATTTATATTTCAAATGGGAAGACACGAAATGGATGTATTTAAAGGATGAGATAGAGGAAAACAAGGATGGGGACTTATATTAAGGATCCAATAGTCACTAGGGGTCAAATAGAAGGATATATGATGGGTAGGAGGGAGTTTAATGATTGTGAGGGATTGGTAAATAGAAAAAGAAGTGGTTCGTGACCAAATACAAGCCCAAGGTGAGTAGAGTGGAGTATAATTAGTAGAAAAATGACATAGAAAAGGGGTAAAAGTAGTAGTCAAGGTGGGTTGCTTCAAACATACCTAAAGAGGTGGAAGAAACAAGGTGAGGAGGAAACAAATTGGCATTCCCAGGGTGGGGTAGATTGCCCTATAAATTGAGGAACTAATTTTTTATTTACCCTAAGTGTCTGATGTATGAGCATTGTGATGAATTTACATAGCGTCTGGAAAAATAGAAATTTAATATAAGTTGTGTGTTTTAAAAATAGTTAACAATCTCTATTATAGATAAGTTGATGCTTTTCATGACGCTGATTCTTTAGGTGTTGCAATTTCAATAGTATTTTTGTGTGTGATTAATTGTTTATTGACAAATTTTTAGGTGATTTGGATGGGTCTACCTCCCCAATGTAGTGAATGTGTTTTTGTGGGTTGATAGATATGCTCAATCGAAAGTGTTCTAAATTATAGAAGGTTATTTTAGGTTTGTGACAAAGGATAGATATTCAATTAGTTTGTGTGGACCATTGGAAAGGTGTGTGTTGAACCACATTAATATTATTAACTACTAGGCAATCAAAATTCATATTTTTTTTTAACTTTCTGGCATATTTCACATGATTTTGAGTTTTGTGCCATCTTGAGGCCAACATATATTACTTGGTAAGTTGGACAAAGGAATAAATATGTGATCTCACTTATTAATTAGAAGAAAGGTGAAGGAGGTTGAGGATAACATACATGTAATCTAGGCAAGGTGGAAATAAGAGAGCAATTTTTAAGAGATGAATGAGATAACACGAAGTGTAATGTAGTCTTCCATCATGTGAGTAGGTCACATAAGAATTATGTAATGTTATATTGTAGCACATGTGGCAGCTATGGAAGTAGTGTTTCTAAGTTATATGTTTATGTATGTGATAAAATTCATTGTGGAAATTTGTATTTATGTTTGATTTAATAAAATAAGAGATCTTTTGCATTGTAGGTTTTTCTCTTGCTGAGGGTTTTCCCAACATAATACTGAAATGTTATTTTGGGATATTCTTCTATTTTAGGTGTGTTTATAAATGTAGGTTTCATAATTAAATATCCTTTGTTGGTACAATTTTTTCATGATTGCATCAACATCAAAAAGAGAAACCATTTAACAAGGGGAAAGAGTGACAAGAAATAAAAATAATCATTCACAACCAAAACATTACATGTATCATCATGATAGATCATGCACAAAGAAAGGGGTTCATCATCAAGACAATTTTGTGCATCTATCATGAATGAGGATATAGATGAATCAATATAATAGATTTACTTTCATATCTAAATAACAACATAGGGCAAAATATTAGGTGGGCTTAAAATGTCAAGTATCATCAAATGATGTAGATAAATAAAGTGCACACTAGTGCAAGAGCACCCCTTCAAGATGATAAGTTAGACTTAGAGGAGGAAGGATAAGGCATAAAACATGTCTTTAGAATGTTTTGTATTTTTTTCAATCATGCATTGTGTGCTTCTAATAAAGAGCCCCATCTTGTGAGCCAAAATCCTATTTTGGCATTTCTATAACCCAATTAGGACTTTTGGACAATAGGGGATCAATTGTGTGTAGGACATAGTTATCCTAGTTTTTTTAGTGCTTCTAGGATGTTTTAGGAGGGGTTAGACTTGACCCAAGGCATTAGGAGGTGAAAGATGACATTTTCACAACTTTTGCAAAAGTTGTCAAAAGTTGTCATGAGCAACTTTTTATGCACTTTTTGCATTTTTATTTGTTTGAACTCCTCCAACGGCTCTAACCTCTTGTTTATAGTTGAGGGAAGTTGTGGAGTTGTTTATACACCTTGTGGATCCAATTCCCAAGGAGAGACTGTACGAAGGAAAGTTGTGGTGACAACAAACTAATAAAATTCTAAGTTTTTCCTGTAATACTGGAGTTTTGGGACGGGGTACAGTTCTATACAGATTGGGACCAATTCCCAATGATGTTAATTGGTTGGAGAGGAGATTTATCTTTTTTTTGGCTTTGTTTTGAAGTTCTAATTGTGTGTTTTTCTCCTAATATTCAAATTTTGTTGTAGGTGCCCGGAAAACCAGGGTTTACCTTGGGTATTTCCCCCTCCATGGCCATAACTTGCAATTTATCAATCTGAGACCCATGGGATTTGGTGAAAGGAAAGTATGTTCAGTGTATTCTAGGGTTCCTAAAGTGTTTTTCAGGAGGAGAAAGGGATAGGTGTGTTTTAACTGACCCTAGGTAGACATCTCTATGTGGCTACCTAGACCTTGAATAGTAAAATTACCCTTGTATGCAAATGGTGATGATTCCAGGCATGTAACCCTGGAATCCATTATGGTTTATGGTTCCCCACATATCCATGGGGTTTTAATTTCCTGGTCTACTCGTCTAGATATAGGTGCTTCACAAATGGAGGCCTAATTAGCCCTTTAAGACAATCAACATCCTACCGGTTCAGACCTTTGTTTGTTAGAGCTTGACCCTTCCTTTTGGGGAATTGTGTAACTTCCAAAAGGGTATTTTAATCCATAATTTTTTTCTAGGGTGTTTGGTAAAGTTTGAACTTAAGGTCCCTTTACTCAATAAAAAGGGCTACAAGCAAATAGGCCTAATTGTGAAGGTACTATGGGAAATAGGGTTGCATCCTCAAAACCAATGTTGTATCTGGTTCAATTGAGTCATGTTTGACCCAAAAAAAAGTGTGCTAATGGTCCATAACCCTTGGATATCTCAAAGTGTATGTTGGAGCCATTTACCCAAGTTGAGTAGGTATGAGTCTTGAAGATGGTGAGATGATTGAACTAATGTTGTAGAGCCTTGTCTTGATAGGATCCTATTATTGTTTTGAGGGGTCAGTGTCATACATTTTGAGGTGTTTGGCAGGTTACAAGGAGGGCTCTGCATCAAGTGGTATCGAAGCTAGTAAAGGCTTTGGTAAGGAGATAGACAATTGAGAGATGTCAGAGGGACAAGAATAAGAAGTCCCTAGAGGACCAATCACTAACATGGAATTGGCAAATATTGTGAGATAGCAGGCCACTTCTTGCAAGGCAATGCAGAGGGAGATAGAGAGGTTGAGAGGCAAAGTAGATGGGAAGGAAGATGGAGGAACATGTAGTGGTGAAGAAGGGGATGAGGATGAGATCCCTATGCCGAAGGAAGAGGCGATTCCTCTTGACCAGAGGGACTTCCTTAATGCCCTAAAATCCATGGAGCAGAAGATTGATCTGCCAACTTTCACTGGGAAGATGGAACTAGATGTTGTGGTAGATTGTATAGACTCCATGTCTAGTTTCTTTGAATGTGAAGACATTCCAAGACACCATAAGGTGAAGATTGCTAAGTCCATGTTGAAGGGAGAAACCCTAACTTGGTGGAACTTTGTCCAAGAGGAAAGAGAGAAGGACAACAAGCCCAAGGTTGTTTCTTGGAAGAGGATGGTTGCCTTAATAAAATAGGCCTATGTACCCAAAGACTATGAAATACAACTCCATAAGAGGAGACAAAATCTCAAGCAAAAGGAGATGGATGTGAACTCATACACTGAGGAGTTCCAAAGGCTATGTATGAAGTCTAAAACAAAAGAGGAAGAAAATGAGAAAGTCGTCCGGTACCTGAATGGATTAAGGTACAACATTCAAGAAGAACTAAACCTTCTTAGCCCGGATACCATTGGTAGATGCCATCAAGTTGCCATCAAGGTGGAAGAGAAGATCAAAAGGAGACAAAAGCAAAACAATAAAGGAAGAGGAAGACAACAGAGGGGTGGAAGAAATTTTTCAGAGGTAAGGGAAATGGTTTTGGAAACCAAGGTGAAACCAGTCAGGAAGGCACTAAAGGAGAGAGTAGTTCCAATAGAAATGGAGGATACAATAAGAGAGGTAACTTCAGAGGAAGAAGACCACCATTTAGAGGGAGATCTCAAGGTAGAGGTCCGATCAGATGTTATAACTGCAATCAAGAAGGACACATGGCCAATAGATGCACTATTAAACCTACTAGTTCCATGGGAGAAAGGAGAAGTAACCTGGTTTTAGAGGCTGACTGCCAAAGTGTGGCAAGTGCAAATACATACCAACAATCAGATGTTATAACTGCAATCAAGAAGGACACATGGCCAATAGATGCCTTGATAAACCTACTGGTTCCATGGGAGAAAGGAGGAGTAACCTGGTTTTAGAGGCTGACTGCCAAAGTGTGGCGAGTGCAAATACATACCAAAGATTCAATACCCCTGACAGCTATGGCTACCCTAAAAGAGGTGAATCTTTGATGATCAAGAGAGTAGTAACCACTATGAAGATGTCTAATAAAGAACCCCCACAGAGGATTTCTCTATTCAAGACCACTTGCAAAGCGGGTGGAAAAGTATGCAAGGTCCTAATAGATTTCGGTTCAATTGAAAAAAATTGTGTCTCTAGAGATGGTGGAGAAACTAAAGTTGAGGAGACTGCCTCACCCTTTCCCCTACAAGGTCTCATGGCTCACACAAGGACATCAAGCTATTGTGGAAGAGCAGGCTTGGGTAGAATTCTAGATTGGAACCTATAGAGATAGGTCAATGTTTGACATTGCAAAGATGGATGCTTGCCATCTCCTATTTGGGAGACCATGGAAATTTGATTTGAAGGCACAACATGATGGTGCTAGGAACACATATTCCATCACCAAAGATGGTAAGGTGATTGAGTTGTTACCTTTGATGGAGAATGAGGAGGAGACCAAACAAAAGGAGGCCAAGGTGTTGGTGTTAGGAGGGAAGCAGTTCATGAAGAACATGGAAGATGAAGGCATGGTTTGTTATGCCCTTATCCCTGGTCCAACAGTAACAAAGGTGGAGAGGTCTGAAGACAAGAAAGAGGACAGATTGAGGTTGATTGACCCTATAGTACAACAGCTATTAAACAAATACAAGGGTATCATCTCTGATGGCATGCCAAGGTCACTACCTCGCATGAGGGACATAAACCATTGTATAGACCTTATACCTGGATCCACTTTTCCTAATAAAGCAGCATAGAAGCTCACACCAGATCAAAATGTTGAGATGGAAAAACAGGTGGAAGAATTGTTGGAATCCGGATTGATTGGCAAAAGTTTGAGCCCATGTGCAGTCCCTGCAGTCTTGGCACCCAAAAAGGAAGGCACTTGGAGGCTTTGCAATGACTCAAGAGCTATCAACAATATTACTATCAGGTATAGGTTTCCAATACCTAGGATTGAAGATTTATTAGATTGTTTGGGGGGTGCTAGATATTTTACAAAGGTTGACTTAAAGAGTGGCTATCATCAAATTAGGATTAGGCCTAGAGATGAGTGGAAGATTGCATTTAAAATAGATGAGGGGTTGTATGAGAGGAAGGTCATGCCCTTTGGCTTATCCAATGCACCTAGTACCTTTATGAGGTTAATGAATGAAGTCTTGAGGGATTTCATAGGGAAATTTGTTATAGTCTACCTAGGTGACATTCTAGTTTTCAGTCGAACCAAAGGAGAGGATCTAAAACATGTAGACCTAGTCCTAAGAAGATTGTATGAAGAGCAAGTAATGATCAACTTGGAAAAGTGTTTCTTTATGCAAGAAGAGATCATTTACTTGGGATTTGTAATCTCATATGGTGAGTTGAAAATGGATCAAGAAAAGGTGAGTACCATATTGTCTTGGCCTACACCTAGAACAATGAATGATGTTAGAAGTTTTCATGGCTTAGGTACCTTCTATAGGAAGTTTATAAGAGGCTTTATCCATATTTGTGCTCCTATGCTTGATACCATAAAGGGAGGACAAAAGTGTAGGTTTAGTTGGACAGAAGAAGCAGATAATTCCTTTGAAACATTGAAGAGAAAGGTTGCAGAGCTGTCGGTCCTTGCCCTACCTGATTTCAACAAGATCTTCCAAGTGGAGTGTGATGCTAGTCACATGGCTATTGGGTCAGTGCTCAGTCAAGAGGGAAGACCTATTTCCTTCTTCAGTGAGAAGTTGAATGAGGCAAAGAGAAGATATTCATCCTATGACCTAGAGATGTGTGCTCTAGTACAATCCTTGAAAAAGTGGAGACACTACTTGCTACCAAAAGAATTCATAGTCTTCACAGACAATCAGGCCCTTAGCTTTATAAATAGTCAAGAAAAGTTGAATCACCGACATATGAAGTGGGTAGAGACCCTACAAGCCTTCACTTTCATTCTTAAGCACAAGAAAGGGGTCAAGAATAAGGTGGCAAATGCTTTGAGCAGAACAGTCCTAACTGCAAATCTGATCCAATTGGAGAGTGTTGGAATAGACTCCTTGAAAGCCATCTATGAAGGTGATGAAGACTTTGGAGAGGCCTATAAGGTATGTGCTTCATTTGATGAACGGTTTCATGTTGAGTACTCTAAATTTTTTATTCAAAATGTATTGTTGTTTAAGGGTGCACAACTATGCATACCCAAATGCTCTATGAGACTAAATATAATTAAGGAGAAACATTGTGGAGCAATGGCAAACCATTTTGGTCTTGAAAAGACACTAGATTTGGTGAAGAGACACTACTTTTGGCCCAAACTACAGACATATATCAGGAGATTTGTGGAGACACGTGTGATCTGCCCAAAGGCAAAGGGAAATTCCACAAATGCAGGCCTATACCAACCTTTACCCATACCTTCAAGACCATCGGAAAGCATAAGTATGGATTTTGTTTTACGATTGCCTAGGACAAGGAAAGGATATGATAGTGTTTTTGTAGTGGTGGATAGGTTTAGTAAAATGGCACATTTCTTGCCATGCAAAACCACTTGTGATGCTTCTTATGTTGCAGACTTGTTCTTCAAGGAGATTGTCCGGATACATGGTTTGCCTTTGACCATAGTCTCTGATAGGGATGTGACATTTATTGGTCACTTCTGGAGGACCCTTTGGAAGAAGCTTGGTATAATTTTATCCTTCTCCTCAACCTAGCATCCCCAAATAGATGGCCAAATTGAAGTTGTAAACAGGTCACTAGGAAATTTGCTAAGGTGTTTGACTAGACAACATGGAGAAAGATGGAATAGCATATTGTCTCAGGCATAATTCTCCTATAATGATACAGTGAGTAGGAGTGAGTAGGAGTACCAGTAAGTCACCCTTCCAGATTTTATATGGCATCCACCCAAGGGGTGTGATGGAGTTGAGAGAGCTACCTCAAGGAGAAGCTATTAGTGCAGATGTGGAAACCTTTGCGACCACCATAAAGGAAATCCATGACCAAGTTAAAACTCATCTTCAATAATCTGCAGAAAGATATAAACCTCATGCTGACAAAAAGAAGAGAGATGTTCAATTTGATGTGAGAGACTTGGTGTGGGTTCACTTGAAGAAGGAAAGACTTCCAAAAGGAAGATATACAAAGCTTATGCAAAGAAAGATTGGACCCTGCCAAATCTTGAAGAAATGTGGTACAAATGCCTATGAACTTCAACTCCCACCTGATCTTGGTTTGTCACCCATCTTTAATGTATGTGACTTAACTCTTTATAAATTTAGTGTTGATGCATGAGAAGACACAATTCAGGTTATTGCAGATGATGACATTCCCAAGCATGAACCACCAAAGTTGCATAAGGTTCTAGACACTAAGGTTGCAAATCTAACAAGGAAAAAAGTCTACATGGACTATTTGGTGGCTTGGAAAGGACAACCTAATTCTGAAGCAGTCTAGATGATAGAACAACAGATCAAATACTATGGTGCAAACCTACAGACTCTCATCTCAAGTGAACTTGAGATTTCTTCTTCCAGGGAGTATGGTGCAAGAGCACCCCTTCAAGATGATAAGTCAGACTTAGAGGAGGAAGGATAATGCATCAAACATGTCTTTAGAATGTTTGGTATATTTTTCAATCATGCATTGTGTGTTTGTAATAAAGAACCCCATCTTGTGAGCCAAACTCCTATTTTGGCATTTCTAAAAGCCAATTAGGACTTTTGGACAATAGGGGATCAAATGTGTGTAGGAAATAGTTATCCTAGTGGTTTTAGTTCTTCTAGGATGTTTTAGGAGTGGCTAGACTTGACCCAAGGCATTAGGAGGCGAAAGATGGCATTTTGACAACTTTTGTAAAAGTTGTCAAAAGTTGTCATGAGCAACTTTTTATGCACTTTTTGCATTTTTGTTTGTTTGAACTCCTCCAATAGATCTAACCTCTTGTTTTTAGTTGAGAATAGTTGTGGAGTGGTTTATACACCTTGTGGATCCAATTCCCAAGGAGAGACTATACGGAGGAAAGTTGTGGTGACAACAAACTAATAAAATTCTAAGTTTTTCCTATAATTCTAGAGTTTTGGGATAGGGTGTAGTACTGTACGGATTGGGACCAATTCCCAATGATGTGAATTGATTGGAGAGGAGAGTTATATTTTTTTTGGCTTTTTTTTAAAGTTCTATTTGTGTTTTTTGCTCCTGATTTTCAAATTTTGTTGTAGGTGCCCAGAAAACCAGGGTTTACCTTGGGTATTTCCCCCTCCATGGCCATAACTTGCAATTTATCAATTTGAGACCCATGGGATTTGGTGAAATGAAAGTACGGTCAGTATATTATAGGGTTCCTAAAGTATTTTTTAGGAGGAGCGAGGGAGAGGTGTGTTTTAACTGATCGTAGGTAGACATCTCTATGTGGCTACCTAGACCTTGAATAGCAAATTTACCCTTGTATGCAAATGGCGATGATTCCAGTCATGTAACCCTGGAATCCATCATGGTTTATGGTTCCCAACATATACATGGGGTTTTAATTTCCCAATCTACTCATTTGGATATAGGTGCTTCACAAATGGACGCCTAATTAGCCCTTTAGGACAGTCAACATCCTACTGGTTCAGACCTTTGTTTGTTAGACACTGACCCTTCCTTTTGGGGAATTGTGTAACTTCCAAAAGGGTATTTGAATCCATAATTATTTTTTAGGGTGTTTGGGAAAGTTTGAACTTAAGGTCCCTTTACCCACTAAAAAGGGCTACAAGCAAATAGGCCTAATTGTGAAGGTACTATGGGAAATAGGGTTGCATCCTCAAAACCAGTGTTGGATCTGGTTCAAGTGAGTCATGTTTGACCCAAAACAAGTGTTCCAATGGTCCATAACCCTTGGAGATCTCAAAGTGTATGTTGGAGCCATTTACCCAAGTTGAGTAGGTATGAGTCTTGAAGATGGTGAGATGATTGAACTAATGTTGTAGAGCCTTGCCTTGATAGGATCCTATTATTATTTTGAGGGGTCAGTTTCATACATTTTGAGGTGTTTTGCAGGTTACAAGGAGGGCTCCGCATCAAGTGGTGTCAGAGCTAGTAACGACTTTGGTAAGGAGATGGAGAATTGAGAGATATCAAAGGGACAAGAAGAAGAAGTCCCTAGAGGACCAAACACTAACATGGAATTGGCAAAGATTGTGAGAGAGCAGGCCACTGCTTGCAAGCCAATGCAGAGGGAGCTAGAGAGGTTGAGAGACAGAGTAGATGGGAAGGAAGATGGAGGCACATGTAGTGGTGAAGAAGGGGATGAGGATGAGATCCCTATGCCGGAGGAAGAGGCGAATCCTTCTAACCAGAGGCACTTCCTTAATGCCCTGAAATCCATGGAGTAGAAGATTGATTTGCCAAATTTCACTGGGAAGATGGAACCAGATGTTGTGGTAGATTGTATAGACTCCCTATCTAGTTTCTTTGAATGTGAAGACATTCTAGGACTCCAGAAGGTGGAGATTGCTAAGTCCAAGTTGAAGGGATCAGCCCTAACTTGGTGGAACTTTGTCCAAGAGGAAAGAGAGAAGGACAACAAGCCCAAGGTTGTTTCTTGGAAGAGGATGGTTGCCTTAATAAAAGAGGCCTATGTACCCAAAGACTATGAAATACAACTCCATAAGAGGAGACAAAATCTCAAGCAGAAGGAGATGGATGTGAACTCATACACTGAGGAGTTCCAAAGGCTATGTATGAAGTCTAAAACAAAAGAGGAAAAAGGTGAGAAATTTTCCCGGTACCTAAATGGATTAAGGTACAACATTCAAGAAGAACTAAACCTTCTTAGCCCGGATACCGTTGGTAGATGCCATCAACTTGCCAACAAGGTGGAAGAGAATATCAAAAGGAGACAAGAGCAGAACAATAAAGGAAGAGGAAGACAACAGAGGGGTGGAAGAAATTTTTTTAGAGGTAAGGGAAATGGTTTTGGAAACCAAGGTGAAACCAATCAAGAAGGCACTAAAGGAGAGAGTAGTTCCAATAGCAATGGAGGATACAATCAGAGAGGTAACTTCAGAGGAAGAAGACCACCATTTAGAGGGACATCTCAAGGTAGAGGTCCAATCAGATGTTATAACTGTAATCAAGAAGGATACATGGAACTATAGGATGTGGATGTGGATTGCCTAAATGATAGGCAGTTTGTGTAGTATCTATTATTGCATCAAATCTCTTCAATGATCAATCATAATAATTAATATCCTAGAACTATCCTTAAACAAGATCTTAGGTAGTTCATTCCAAAATATGTTAATATACAAAACAATGGATAAAAAATAGAATCCTTTGAACAATTAGCAAAAAAGTTATAAAAATTTTTTTTTTTAAGAATAGGCTAAAAATATAATCTAAACATGTAGCCTAATCTAAAGGATTGGACCATACATACTACTCATCCCCCAAAAAAATCTTTAAAAAATACTCTTATTTATACATTTCCATGAAGATGATTTGCATCCTAAAGAAGGATAAAGTATGATTATTCATTTGATGGTTGATTTACTTCTTTCATGTTGTCATTAACCAAAGACATTTGTATGTTTAGCCACTTGGATGGCCAAAAAATGCAAAAGATGTCTCTCATAGTCTTATTTATTTATCATTTGTACCTATAAATTCAAAGATTCACATTCATCATAAGTGTGTCTTAGTATCTTGTATTTTGTGTAATTCATAGAGTTTGTAATTATCCAATTCATAGTTATATGAAGTAATTTTCTTTTATCACCTTGTGCAAGTAAATTCAAAAAGTAATTCATATTTCCATTCTATAATTGAGTTGATGTGTAGCCATCTAATGAAGTATGAAATTAGACGATTCAAACAAAAAAACACTCGCATTGTATGTAAATGTATTAATTCTAGATAGTCTTTCATTTCTCAATGCGCAATCAATATCACAACATTGTACTTGACATATTTCTATATCTATAATTACTATTTCTTATGTCTATTGCTCCTTTTGTCCTTTCATTTTTTTCTTCAAATGATCAATCTTCTTTTTTAACCAACAACCAAACATGGGAAAGAAATTATACCTGTGACCTATAGTAAGTCAATCCATATTGAATTGTTTATTATATTGGCTCTATAAAAAAAATATATCATTCTTATTTTGGGCTAGATTTTTTTCCTTATGTAATACAACATTTATATTATTTTTACAATTCCATTGAAATTCAAATTGAAATGATAATCAAGCCTATCGATTAAGTTTTGGAGATCAAGGACTGCGATGGGAGCGTTGGTCGGTGTCTGTATTCCGTCGCCGAGCTAGGGCAGTCGTGCCCTAGCTCCTTCTTGTTGTGTCTGCATCTGCGTAGGGGGGGTGTTCGATCGCGTGTGTGGGGGGGGGAGCCATTTTTTGCTGTCGTAGGTTCTGTTTCTTCTTTTTTGGCCGCCGATCTGTGCTGGGACGGGATTGTTTGGGCTGTGCATGCGTGCGGGAGTTGTGCGTCTGTGCTTGACGCATCTGATCTCTCTTTTTCTGATTGCGGATTTGTGTAGCGCCTGCGATTTGGTTGTAGCGCTGTTGTGACGGGTCGGGGCTATGTTGGGCCTGGACGGATCCTATCGCTGTGGGGTGTCCAGGGCTAAGAGGGCTAATGGCCAAGGGGGAGCCGCCTAGGGCGGTGCCTGGTTCAAAATTTCAAGAAGCAGTGGGTATGAATTTGCCAGGTCAGGAAGCAAGGGTTTTTGAAAATGCCCTCTTCTCACAGAATACAAGGGCTACGGATCAAGGCTCGCCTGTGGGATCTCGGATCACGAAGATTAACGGATGTCTTGAAAGGTGCAAAGATAGACCCAAATTGGTAATTCCCTTTGAAATGATTGCTGAAGATGTTGAATATTACTCTAAACATTCATTGTATTGCAAGTTCCTGGGTTTAAGAGTTTCTCTCCAATTTCTGGAAAACTGGGCTAAGGAAGTGTGGGAACCAGAGGGCGAAATGGAGGTTACGCTACTAGCAAATAATTTTTTCATGGTAAATTTTCTTTGTATGGCTGATCGGAATAGGGTTTTTGAGGGTGGACCCTATTTTTATAACCAGGTGGGGCTATTCGTCAAACCATGGCATGCAGGATTTAATCCTTCTGAGGAGCTTCCAAATCGGGTTCCGGTGTGGGTTCGGTTACCCAGATTTCCTATAGAATGATGTCGCGAGGATGTTCTCCATATGCTTGCATCGATGCTCGGGAAGCCGGTGGGTCCTTCATCACAAACCTTGGGTAAGAAAGTTATGACTTTTGCTCGAATTTGTGTGGAACTTGATTTGAGTAGACCACTGCCTGATGCGGTAGAGATGTGTGCGGGCTCACATTCCTGGGTGCAACAACTGGATTATGAGACCCTTCCTTTTCGATGCCGCCT
Source organism: Cryptomeria japonica (assembly GCF_030272615.1). NCBI lineage: Eukaryota > Viridiplantae > Streptophyta > Pinopsida > Cupressales > Cupressaceae > Cryptomeria > Cryptomeria japonica. The sequence goes on along the minus strand of NC_081409.1, from coordinate 267,496,525 downwards.
TTGTCATGAATATGGCCATCTTGTGAGAAGATGCCCAAAGGCCAAGTCAGTGGAACAGCAATTTTCGCCTCCTTCTCGTGATATTCCTAGTGTGGACAAAGGGAAGAAGCCTGTTGTTGGGGAGGGCAAAGATGCTGAGGGCTTTGTTCAGGTTAAGGCTCGTAATCGGAACAAAGGCCAGAAGCGGACTCTAAGGGAGCGACAGGAAGAAGATACCTTTAACAGGTTCGAGATCTTGGATGAATTGGGTCAGCCAGAAGTTAATCCTGGATTAATTATTGAGGATGAACATGTAGGGGATTATAGAATGGGGACTATTTCTTCCATCCCTCCTGCTGATTCTCATGTGGAGCCTGCCATGCCTATGGTCACGGATGGGCAAACAGGGGTTCAGATGATATTAGAGCCAAATGTTGAATTGGGACAAGGGGTAGAGAATGTTTCTATTCCTGCACAGACTGCAGCTCCAGAGTCGGATAAGCGAGGTAAATCTTCTCCTCATCTGGGCATTCTTCAAAAACATGGCAAGAAGGGGGTCTCAGAGAAAAATGTTAAAATGGGACGAAAGAAGGACTTAGAAAAGATTAAGATGATTGGGGAGACATTGGTGGAGTCAGGTTCTGTGAAGACCTTGGATTCCCACTTTTCGACCCCTTCAAAATGATGGTTATCTCATGGAATGTAAGGGGCTTGAACAGCGGCCCTAGACTAAGGTTTCTGTGGAATGCATGATGAGTATTGCATCTAAGCTATGGAGGAATGGTCTATGTCAGTGTATTGGAGCTCAGGGATCTTCGGGGGGTGTGGCATGTCCCTGGAACCCACGAAAGATCCAACCTGTGTCCTAGATTTCCTTTAAGTCCTCCTTATCCTTGGTTGCTCTGTGCACTGAGTCGGGGGAATCTGTTCTCTTTTCTAATGTCTACGCTCCTATTGACTTCCAAGGTAAGCTCCTTGTCTGGAATAATATTTTTTTGGTTCGTAGTTTATTTCCTTACTTGCCATGGATTGTTGCTAGGGACTTTAATGCTATTCTTGATCTAACGGAAAAACGAGGAGGTAATAAAAGACTGGATCCTTCTTCTTTCTTGCTCCGAGATAATATCTCAGCACTCAATCTCGTGGATATCAAGCCTAGCAATGGCTGCTTCACTTGGAATAATAGAAGGGAGGGTGACAGGTGCATTGCTGAACGCTTAGACCGCTTCATGGTTTCCTATTTTTGGGTGGGTGGATTGTGGTCTTCCAGTTCTGAAATTTTGGATTGGAGAGGCTCGGATCATTGGCCAATAAAGCTTGTCATTTCTTCAGCTCATCTGCCTCAGAAGCTGCCTTTTAAGTTCCAGCTTATGTGGCTTCGTGACCCGGACCTCTATGGTTGTGTTGCCGAATGGTGGCAGGTTGGCAGGCCGGCTTTTGGTACAGCAATATATGTTTTTGCTAAGCTTCTCCAGTATGTTAAGTATCAGCTCAAACGGTGGAATCGACAAAGCTTTGGAAATATCTACCAGGCAAAACATGAAGCTCAAGTCGAGTTGAATGGCATTACCAGATTGATTAGGGAGGAGGGAGTGTCTGAGTACTTGTTGTGGGAAGAAGCCAGAGCTTTAAGAGCTTTGGAGGAATGGGAGTTGAGAGAGGAAATCTTTTGGAAACAGAAAGCTCGGATTGAGTGGCTTCAGGAGGGAGACAAGAACACTGCCTTCTTTTTCAATTCAGTGAAAGCCAGACAACATGGTAATGCTATTTCATCTTTGGTGACTGATAGGGGGGAGGTTATTTCTTCTACTCAGGGTATCGCTGATGAAGCAGTGCAGTATTTTGCTTCTTTATTTAGAGAGGAAGCACAGGGAGACTCTGTTGCAGAGGCCCAGGTCCTTTCCTGTATTCCTTCTTTGGTTTCTTTGGAAATGAAACAACATCTTATGAGTGTCATAACTTTGGAGGAGTTAGAAAAAATTGTTTTCCAGATGAAAAAAGGTAAGGCTCCTGGTCCAGACGGTTTCCCGATTGAGTTCTTCCAGGAATTTTGGGACATTATCAAGTTTGATTTATTGGCAGTTGTTCAAGAATCCCAGAAGAATAAGCAAATGCTTCGGGCCCTGAACTCTACCTTCTTGGCACTCATTCCCAAGGGGGAGGGGGCTGACCGGTTAAGTCAATTTCACCCAATTTCTCTTTGCAACGTAACTTATAAAATTATATCTAAATTGATTGCTGAAAGGTTGAAAAAGTGGCTTACTGTGCTAATCTCCGAAGAGCAGAGTGGCTTTGTGGAAGGTCGTCAGATTTTGGATGGGGTGGTGGTGGCTACTGAGACTATCCATTCCATGGCCAGCTCTAAAGCCAAAGCTATGTTCATCAAGCTGGATATGGCCAAGGCGTATGACAGAGTTCGTTGGTCCTTCCTGCAAAAGGTTTTGAGTGCCTTTGGTTTTGAGGAGGAATGGATTTGTTGGGTTATGAGTTGTGTGGGGTCGACTTCCTTCTTAGTTTTGATGAATGGGGAGCACTCCAACCTCTTTGGGGCCTCTCGGGGTTTGCGGCAGGGTGACCCCCTTTCTCCTTACTTGTTTCTTCTTTTGGTGGAAGGTTTGGGTCGGTTGATTAAAAGGAATGTTGAAGGAGGCTTTATTCAGGGCTGGCAGTGGGGAGGGGGTATTCCTGTTCAGTCTCACCTACAGTTTGTGGATGATACAGCTTTGATGGGTTTGGCTACTATTAGGGAGGCTTCTAACATGCGCAGAGTGCTAGATGTCTACCTTGCTGCTTCTGGTCAGTTAATTAATGAGGGCAAGTCTTCAATTTTTTTCTTCAACACTCCGCCTTCAATTCAACGAAGAATTGCTCATATTCTCAGGTTCCAAATTGGAAGTCTTCCTTTGCTATACCTTGGGATCCCCATCTCTACTGGCAAGCAGTCTAGGGATTCCTGGCAGGTTATTCTGGATAAGTTCAATGTCAAAGTGAACCACTGGACTCATCGTTGGCTGTCCTTTGCTGGTCGGGTCCAGTTACTTCAATCTGTGGTGCAGGCTCTTCCTCTTTACAGATGTTTGATTCAGGTGGCGCCGATGAGCTTTGTTAAGAGCCTTGATTCCTTAGCCAGACAGTTTTTATGGGCTGGTAATTTGTCATCAACTAAGTGGAGCCTTATTAAGTGGGAGACTGTTTGTAGTCCTAAAAGATTTGGTGGTCTTGGATTACGTCAATCATTGCTTTCTGGTACTGCTCTGGCAGCTAAATTGTATTGGCGATGGTGTGTGGAACAGGATCGGGCGTGGGCTAGGATCTTGTCTCACAAGTACTTTTTTGGGATCCCCCAGCGTGATATCCCTCGATATAGCTTGGCAGGGAAAGGCTCAACGATTTGGAACACTCTCAAGAAGGGGGCTGCGCTCATTAAGGGTGGTCTCTTCTGGATTTGTAAGAGTGGGACAGAGGCACAGTTCTGGCATGACTCCTGGGATGGCTACCCCCCCATAGTTTCCCAATATCCTCACCTGAGTATATTGGCCCAGAGGTTTTGCGAAGCTGGTTGGACTAGGGTGTGTGACTTCAAGTCATTTTCCCTTCAAGGGCAGGTTGTGGAAGCAAGATGGAAGACTTCAAGGGAGTGGCCTATTCTTGGGTTGGAAGTTGAGTGTGCTGAGCTTCATAACATCCTTTCGGGTCGTAGCTGTAGCGCCCTGATGGATAGTGATGTGTTGGCCTGGTCCCCTAATCCCAAAGGTACATACACTGTGTCTTCTGGTTATCAGGCGCTGCTCTCTCAACAATTTGTTGGGGGGGAAGTCCATTGGTGGAAGAGAGTCTGGAATAATTTCTCTTGGCCAAAATGTAATTGCTTTTCTTGGACTTTGGCTTGGAATAGATGCTTGACCTGGGACAATATTCAGAAGAGGGGTTTTGCTGGACCTTCAAGGTGTGTTCTATGTGGTGGGGGGGAGGAAGATTCTCCACATTTATTCTTTTGCTGCCCATTCACACTGCAACTATGGCACTTCTGGTGGGATGCCTGGAAGAGTCAGTGCTTTCATGCATCCTCCCTGGCTGAGTTTTGGATGAGACTGAGAAGGCCCCCTTCCTCGGCTCCCTTCTTGCAGGATGTCTGGTATGCTGGCCCTATCTTTTTGCTATGGCAAGTTTGGTTGGAAAGGAATCGTAGAATCTTTCGGGGTGAACAATTGGGGATTCAACAGGTTTGGACTAGAATTATGGGAATGGTCCAGGAAACTGTGAAAGCTAAGAGTGAGATTATTTTGCCGATGGAGGAAGGCGATGCGGAGATAGTTAATAGGTTTGGTATACAGGGGATATCTCCAGCCTCAGCTTGCGCCAGGAGAGGTAGGCGTGTGAAACATAGAGTTCAACGGATGGGGAAATGGCTCCCCCCTCCTGCTGGCTTTCTGAAAATTAACACGGATGGTTCTTCTAGGGGTAATCCTGGTCCAGCTGGGATTGGTGGGATTGGTAGGGATTCTTCTGGATCTGTGGTCTTTATCTTCTCGGCTAATGAGGGGGTGCAGACTGTTAATAGGATGGAAGGCTTGGCTATCCTATATGCTTTGAAGCGAGCTTATGCCCTAGGGTGGCGGAAGGTGATTTGTGAAGCTGACTCTCAAATTCTAGTTAATTTGCTCCTTCAGAGGAAGATGTCTGAGGTTAGGTGGCAACTATCTGTGTTAGTACAACAGATATTACAGGTTGGCTCTGTAATGGAGTCGGTGTCGTTTACCCATATTCCAAGGGAATGGAATAGGGCAGCTGATTGTCTGGCTAAATGGGCGTCAGAAGATGTTGATGGTCGGAGGATTGATGAGTGGGAGCAGTTGCCATATGAGCTATGTCAGGATTTGGAGAGGATTCTTGTTGAAGATGAAAGTGGTGTTGGGGAATGAATTTCTCGTTCTTGTTCTTTCTGTAATCTCTTGTAGTTCCTAGGGCTTTGGCCCTTTGTTGTTTTGTACTCAGCTATTCTAAATTTCAATAAAGTTTTTACCCCTATTTTTCCAAAAAAAAAAAAAAAAAAAAATTCAAATTGAAATAATTGGATCTACTAATATTTATGTAGAATTGTATAATATGTAATTTCTACAAAAATTTAAAACATTTTATTTATATACACTAATTTTGCATGCCTATAATATATAGTTGTTTAACATGTTGTATATGTTCAATTAGTAATGTGTATACAACTTGTAAACACAATTTGTGTGCTTACCAAAAATATAAAGAATGCATAATCATATACAAATTAATATGTTTGTTGATATAGCTCTAAAGAAGAATGCAAGACTTTAAGATAGTTAAGAAAATAGACAAGGCAACAAGATTTTTCCAAGCCCAACTCAAACCACTGCAACCCAACAATTTTCTAATCCTAAACCAACATAATTGTTCTACTAGATCAAAAAATATTACTATGTCACATTTGTTATCAGAGAAACAAGATCTATAAATATTATCTAATGGATTCTTTCTAATAAAAATATTTTCTAGTCAATGGTGTAATATTTGGCTATGAAGGTAGCCACCCAAGATCTAGAGGCCTAATGGAAAACACAATAACAAGAGAAATAATATGACAAGAATAAATTGTATTCCTATCAATAATGCAAATAGAATCAATTAATTGGTTTGAATCACAAAGGATGAAAGTACATAGGATTTCCCTTGATTAAATAGGCAAAGGTGAGACATAGGAGTGCATAACATTATGACAAGTGTCATAATCTAATGACATGAGACAAAAAAGGATAAATTATCATCCCACCTAAAGTGGAAAAGTGATAGTGTGATACGTCCACTAAAGGTGGATCACCAACCAAATATGGAAAAGTAATCACATGATAAAACAACTAAAGGTGGAAGAACCATTTAACATGGAAAATGATAACATGATAACACCACCTAAAGTGGAGATGATCCTAAAAGATCCTATGTGGTCCCTAAGTGAAGAATAACCAAGTTAAACACCATAATTACATCAACACCCCCCCTTAAGCGCAACTTAGGGAGAATGTATACAAAAGATAACAATGCAAGACGAGTCTTGACAACCAGGACATGTTTGATACCCATGTAAAAATGCAATTTAATCTCTCACAAACAAAGAAAAGAAGAAAATCCAATGGGAAAAAACTCCTCACCAAAAAAGAGATGAAAATAAAAAATACTCTCAATGATGAATGAGAAGAAAAAATCTCATGTGAGAAAAAATCCCCCCATAAGAGAGAAGAAGAGAGAGCATGTAGCTCCACCTTAATGTAGAAGATTCGCCAATAATCGATTTTCCAAGATGGATGTAGAAGATGCTCCACAATCATCAAACAATGTTCCTCCCCTTAGGAAGAAACAAAACCAAAGGTGTATATATGAAATCTTCCCAAAACTCAAGATGTATGAAATCTTTGAAAGTGTCTCAAGTGTCCCCATGTCAATGCTGGAAGTTGCCCCTTCCGAATTAGGTGTACTAGGCCACATTGCTGAAAAAGACAATCTAGGATCTAGTGAAGATGAATGTAGAACAAGATCCAAAGACTCAAGTATCTCCTTTTAAGATAAAGAGACCTCCTTCAAATGTTGTACATAAGTATCCATAGTCATGTCAACCTTCAAAGAATTATCATGTAGAAAATGAACAAGAGGGTCAAAGTACTCCCTCACAACAATTGAAGAAAGATCATCTCCACCAAAGAAAGGATGAATCACTAACGATGTCTCCCAAATCTGGAATGTAGAACTCCACAAAAAAACTTGCAATGTCTATCAAGTAATCATCCCAAGGAACTATATTTGTGAGACAATATATATCCTCCTACACTTAATCACAAGAAGCCAAAATTGTAGCAACACAAGCATCATGAGGAGCAACAATAGATGTAATATCAATAGGAGGAGATGGAATATAAGGCTCGGGAACTAGATCACATGTGATAATACCCAAGTTGAAATAGCCAAATTTCTCCTTAATAACCAAATCCACACTAGAAGTGTGATCGTCATTTGAAGAATCATAGTCATTAATAGAAACAAAGTTTGAAAATGAGTACAATCGAGATGCATGATCCACCACCCAAGTAGCAATGATAGCCCTAACCTCCAAGTCTCTAATGACAACTTAATCAAGAGTGAACTCCACAGTTTTCCTTGTTGCACCACGAGTGATTTGATAGATGGAAAGGAGATTATTTGTCAAGTGAGGTACACGCAACACATGATTGAAGGTGTCATCCCAAATATAAATAGAACCTTTCTCAATTACATTGTATATATGTATATTTGTCCATCAAAATTGGTGGCATGTTGCAAGGCTCAAATGAAGAGAACATAGACTTCAAAGATGTCATATGATGTGAAGCTCCTAAATCTAAAATCTATCTCCTTGAATCATGAATTATAGTAGCACAAAGAGCTTGTCCTTTGTTCTTGTCCCAAAAGTGTGGCTCTTTTCCTTATCAAATTCTATTTGTTTGGAAGAAGAAGTTGAAGTAGACATTTTATAAGGAAATTTGATTATATTCTTATCAAGAAGATGATTATATTCATCAATATCCTTCTTATAATAATAGTGTTCTTCGTGTCCTATCATCTTACAATATGCACAAGTAATCTTCTCCTTCTTAGATGATTCCCCTTGAGAGGGAGAGGATTCAAATTCTTTGTTTAGCTTGTTATTTTTCTTCTTTTTCTTCTTATCAAGATTCCTTGTTTCTTTCTTTGCTTTAGGCTCCATTACCATAAATTATTAGTGTGTAGAAGACTTTATTATACTTATGTGAATTAACTTTGCTTCCTCTTGGATTAGGACATTTTCCAAATCATCAAACTTAGGATCAACAAATAATGCTTCCACAAAAAGCCTGTGTAGAAGCTAGAAACAAACACTGAATACTCAGGACAAATCTTGGATAACACATTGAGAACCAATTGTAAATCCTCCTTTTTAATATTGCATTCCTTTAGTTGTGTTCTTTATTGCTTGATTTTGAAGATATAGTATTGGATGTGGTCAAACCTACTTAGACCAAGATTCATCAAATAATTATCAATCTAATATCTCCTAATCTTATCAATTTTACCATACAATATTTCAAGAGTCTTTCATGCTTCTTTAGGTGTTTTACATGATTCAATATGAAACTGCAAATCAAATGAGACTAATGAACATATACAACCAAGTGTATTCTCTCTTTCAATCTCCCATTTTGATAGTGCATTAGGATCGATTAATTGAGAAATGGTTTCTAACCCTTTGCCATGAGATAATTTGATACCCATTTTTTCCATGATGCATAATTATGTGATGTTAGGAGTTCGGTTTGAGATATCCCCATCTTTAGAACACACAAAAATGCAAAACAATGCAATCAACCACTGCAAAGTTACCTCCCAAATTCACTCAACAAAGAACCTTCCCAATAGCAATGATTTGACACTTTATACTTGGTACAATTACAATGGCCACTTGCAAAACAAAGGCAAAGTGGACTTCCAATTTTGATGTTTACAATACCCACAATTGGGCTAGATTAGACTCAAATCAATCTGTAAAAGACCAAACTATGATCTATAATTACAGTACCAAAAATAAACCAAATAAGGTCACGTATTGAAAGTGAAAATTCTGAATCACAATGACTGCAAACTAGTAGTGCCACTACAAAATAAACAAAAATCATGCACTTGCAAAAAAAAATTGCACTTGAAAAGGAGTCCACATGAGATCGAACGAGGCCCTAAAAGTTGAAAAAATAGAGATCTTGTAATTTTCTAAAAAATTTGTAGACAAATCATAAAAAAACCCGCACTACTATGAAGAGCACTAACTTCTACCCCAAATTAAAAAAAAAAAAATCTCGCAAAAAGGAGTTTGGATGACTGAGATAATGTTGTCTGAAAATCACATGTGTAATATTGATGCATGTATCATTGCAACACCTCGAAACTTCAAACTTTCATAGATTAGACATACGATGTTCAATTTGTAAAAACAAAAGGCAATCTTATCTTTCTCAAACCTTCTAAATCTGATGGTGACCTCTCATTTGACCCCTCAAGCTTTAACTATTAACTGCAATATTAAGCCACAAAAATAAAACCCCAAAATGCACTAAAAATTTCTCAAAAAGACTAACCAATGACACTCTAAAAGATCTGATATCATAAAAGATTTGGCTATGAAGGTAGCCACCCAAGATCTAGAGGCCTATTGGAAAGCACAATAACAAGAGAGAAATAATATGACACAAACAAATTTTATTCCTATCAATAATGGAAATAGAATCAATCAATTGGATTGACTTATAAAGGATAAAAGTACATAGGAGAGCCCTTGGTTAAATAGGTCAAGGTGAGACATAGGAGTGCATAAGATTATGAAACTTGTCATAATCTTATGACATGAGACAACAAAGGATAAGTTATTGTTATCCTCGTTTTTAGCATTAGCAAAAATTAGGGTACCCCAAAAAATTTGCTCGTCTGTGGTTTTTCCTACTCTATGGTTCATTTTTCGAGATGTTTTGTGTAGTTGAAAGCATTTTTTTTCTTGTTTTACCCCATTTTTGCTTTTTGTGAAGTCTAGGTCTAAATCGGGTCCATAAACTTGATTTATAGCAAGTTTCACAATTTAGGTGTAATTTGGGTCCGTAGACCCGATTTACACCTTTTGGCTAATTTCACCTTTTAGATGCAACTTGGGTCTATAGACCCGAATTACACTTCATAGGTGCAAATTGGGTTCATAAACCCGAATTGCACTTATTTAATGCACTTTCAGTCTTTTGTGGGATTTTTGAAGTGTTGGATTAAGAGTCTAATTTCCTCTTTTAAAGGCTAATTTATCTCCTTAATTTCCATTTTAATCCCTCTTAGATTGAATTTGTGGCTAGAAGGAGAAGGATTCTCAACTTCCATTTCTAGGTATGAATTTATTCCCTTTGATTTAGGGTTTTTATAACCCTTTTCATTTAACTCTTTTCATGAATTTATGTGTTTATTAAATTGTTTTTTCATAGCTTTTCATCCAATCGGATCTTTGATCCAAGTCAGGTTTTTGTTTTGATTCATCGATTTATATCAGTATGGTGTCATGATGGGGCCATAGGGCTGCCACGCACCATTTCTTGGTTTGTGGTGGGTATGTGACTTCACCATGATAGCAAGTTTTCCCTGCATGTTGTATTTTTAATATTGTGGAGCTATGGAGGGCCGACAACCCGCCACACACTTGTCGACCCACCACATTGTTTTTATATCACAACCGTCATTGTGGTGTTGACAGGGCCTTCGGTCTTCCATACACTTGACGGGTTGGTGACCCTGACCAACACCCCGTCATGCCCTAGTTTACTTGCAATACTCCCGTGGTGTTTGGCGAGGCCGTAGGCGACCCGACCCGACACCACTTCAAAATATTTTAGTTGCAGTGCGGTCTTATGAACATGCCCTACCTTATATGATATTTATGCCATATTTTAAGTGTATGGTGGGTCTATAGACTCGACCAACACTTTGGTGCTTTTTTTTTAATATGTGTATTTTGGATCTATGGGTCCGAATTACATTTGTTTTTGGGGATTTTTTCCAAAGTGTAATTACATTATTTTAAATAAATTTTAATTACTTTCATTTTTTCTACACTTTTATAAATGGATTTTTTCCAATAATTTTATTTGAAATTCGTTTATTTGCACACACGTAAATAGTGTTTTTTCATTTCATTTACTTTGGAAATATTAAGTTATTTAAAAATAGGTTTTTGGTAAACCTAATTATCTCAAATGTACTATTGTTAGAGTTTGTTCAAATCATATGAACAAAAATTAATTTATCAAGTGTATCGTGTTGATACTAATGAATTTCTCTCTCTCAGTATTGTTATCATAATAACGACAGAGGTATCTCCAAAGAAAAGAGGGATGAAATTCAAGAAGCAAGACCTACATCCAGTTTTTCCTTCTTCTTCAGTTACTTCTAATATTGATCATATTAGAGACATGGAGATAGGTCATGTTGACTTGGAAGAATTTCTCAAAAGAATCAAGAAACCACCTTCATGTTGGGATATGGAAGCAGTTATCAATAGTAGTATAGACTTAGTTGCAAATTTTCCCATCACCACAGGATCCTGAGTTTGTGATGGCAGTAGTGAAGCATTTTGATCCTGAAAAACAGAAGCGTGAAAGATGAATCTGGAAAGAAGTTAATTAGGCTTGATGAAGAGTTCTTTGATTCAGTGTCAAGTGTTCAAGTATTGAGAGATATTCATATATCACTATGTAGTCAACTATAGTTTACTTTGACAAAAAAATTGAGAAGTGTAGGCGTAATATGAATGACAATTGACTTAAAACTCCAAGGCCAACTATTGCAAGATGATCGAAAACTCTTCCCAAGTGTGAATTCATTGAAGAAGTGAATGATTTGACAACTCTTTTAAGTAGAGTTAAAGGACTCCCCACTTCTAATACTTTCCATAAGTGGATGTATCAGTACATCCATGTGATCAGACAAAATAAAGAGAAGATATTTTGGGGAAAGCAAATCAGTGGTGTCATTTGTGAACTCACCAAGGTTCCCACTACTCTCAAGTTCTACATGACTTCTTACTTGGTGTACATTGTGGCTTCAATGAGACACTTTCCTCGCTTAACTACTACTGGTGACAGGAGGGAAGTTGAGGTACATGAATACTATACCTAGTTGGTCTTGAAAGAAAGTCATAGTCATTTCTCAGGAGTCAATGATGCCTTCTTTAGTTAGTAAATGGTTATGATGGATAAAAACCAATATAATAAGAGGGTATTTGATCTCGCTTGGGAAGTTGTCAATCAATATGGATGCACGTTTCTTCAGTTTCCAACTTTTACCTATATTAGGGTTGGATGTTTCAATGGTGAGCCCTTCATGCTCCCTAGATATCCTTCTGACAAGATTGTGCTAATGAAGCTTGCTCATCAGATGACTTTTGTACATGAGTCCCAATCTGGTTCTCATAAGATAGGTTTGAAATTCTCTATCTTGATTTGAATATATTCCATCAATTATATTTTCAAGGCCAGAGCCATGGAGGATGAGATGAGAAGAGTCACTATAAGATTTTTCAAAGCCAAAAAGGACTTTGACTATAGGGGTATGAGAAACAAACTGAAGAAGGCCTATGTGCATGTTCATCGGATCAAAGATTTTTGGGCTGATTTTAGATCCGAGCATGATATAAGGAAACTTGATTATTGTTGCTTGACAGTTGAGAAAATTGAGAACTTTGGTCTTGTCGATGTTCCTGATGATCTCGAAGAGGATGGTGATATCTTGGACCCTTTATACGAAAAGAACAGGGTTTATTCTACTCCTTTGCCTCTTATTTAGTGGTCGCAAAAGGAGTTTATTTCCATTAGAGCACGTTTTCAGAGTATTCTCATGAATACTAATATTTGGTTATCTTTGCATGGTGTTCCTCTAAAACCTTTCTCCTCTGGTTCTGATGATGATATTGTTGGCCCAATGGGAAATAGATCTGAGATTAGAACTAAGAACAAGCAGGATGTTGTGGTTCCAGTGAAAGCTCCTAGATTGAAATTCACAGTTGGATCCAAGAAAGGTAAATCTCAAGAAGAGCCTTCAAGTTATAATGTTCAAGAGATATCAAAATTAGATGTAACAAATGAGCAGGAGGAGGGTGAACTTATCGATGAAGATTTAGTTCATGAACAAGAGGTTGATCAGGAACAAGAAGAGTTGAATGTAGAAGAGTTTACACAAACAGATGAACCTTTACTCCAGGTATCTTCTCCTACATCTACATTGCAAGTTCCTGTCTCTACTTCTGATCCCGAGCCTCCGATATTTGCAAATGTTGTTTCATCAAGTGTTATTCATGTATCTTCCACAAGTGGTAGTGAGTCGGCCCTAGAAACACCCCGTAATAATATTGAGAATGTCTTCTTGGCTTTTCCCACGTTGTTTAGAGTGTCTACATCTATATTAGATTATTTTGATAAGTTCATCAATGAGTCAGCTCCTAGGTCAAATGAATCTTCATTAGAAAATCCCATCAATGTGATCACCATAGCCTCTCCTTTTGTGACTACAACCGTTCATGATTCTATTAATCCTTACCAAGATGTGTGTGGTTGGTGGGGAAGATGATTCTACCTTTCCATCTTGGTTGTTTTCTAATGCCCTGAAAAGGAAGAAGCAAGTTGTTTCCCCTAAAGATTTTGATTTTAGTCAACTTGTTCCTGTCAAACCCAAAACTACTAAGAAGGCTAAGACTCTATCAAGTGTTAAGGTCATTAAGGATAAGAACAAGTATGTTGAGGTTGTTATTCTTCCCCAAGATGCAATTATTGGTCAAGTACAGGATACCGATTATACTATTCAAAGGGTTGAGTTGGGAAAACAAACTCACGATTCCTCTTCGGGTGATGCAATATCAACTTTGAAAGCTCTTGTTGCCAGATATGATGAGTAAAGACCAGCTCAAACAAGGATCGAGAAACTCACTCCAATCTTGATCAAGGTAAATAAATCTTCTGAGACTGTTGAGCCAATAACTTCTTCCTTGGATGAGTAGGTTGTTAAAAGAGCCGAGCAAGCTTCATCTCGTAGTAGAGTTGTGGCAGAATGGATGGATTGTATTTTGAGTCAAGGCACAAAAATCATAGGCTCATCTAGTACCATTGTCAACAACCTTGATACCGTAAGGACAAAGATAGAAAGCACCATAGAGGCCTTCTCCCAGGAGCTTGAAACGCAAGACAAAAACTTTGAGGCTTGGTTGAAATTTGAAGATTATGATCCTGATGAACTCATACAAAATAATGTTATTCCTTCATGATGCATGTATGTGGAGCAGTGAGAAGCCTTAGAACACAAAATGAACATCCTTGAGCATCCAGTCAAGGATATGAGGAAGGCTTTAAAGGAATGTGTTGACAAGAAGATAGAGATTGTTACAAAGGTTTCAAAAATTCCATGTGTGGTCCTTGATTAGGATGGGAAAGTGCTACAAGTAAATGAGGTTATTAACGAATTCAGTTTGATTGTAGCTGTGGAAGTTGACAGGGAGGATTTCTCTTTATCTTTGATAGATAAGTTGGTCGACCTTCAGTTTGTGTTGGATTTCCTGGACACTATTCTAAGGAAGCATAAGAAATGTTGTACTGATTTAGAGGATTCCACTACTAGAGTCAAGATCATCACCAATAATACCCAGGGACCTGATGGAGTTCAGATGAAGCATGCTTTCCAGAAGTTTGAGGAATTTCAGAAGAAGAATTCTACCTAAGGAAAGTGACACTTAGTCATTTTCGTGATTCTCTAGTGGCTTTTTGTTTTATCTAGCGACACTTCAAGTGTCTTTTTGTAATTGCTCTTGTGCACCTGTTGAGTGCATAAGACCTAAGTCAAATCTAACTCTTCTTTGAATTAGTCATAGTTTAGTTATATTTTCCTATTTTCATGTTGTACCCCTCTTCTATATATATAAGGGTTATTATTGTAATAAGGATCTTTTTTCATCTTTTTTTTATGCAACAAAACTCTGCCCAAGTGAAGAACAAATTGTGACTTTGTGTTCTTTTTGTGAATTTACAATTTAATCGAGAAGGATTGAAGCTTGGCATTCATTCTTTGTTTTGAATTCAATCTTTGTGTGATATTGATGTTCTTATGTCATTTAATATCATATGCTCTTAATTGATTAAAGTTGGTGAAAGTTATTGGTGATAGATATTCAAGAACTTTGGATTTTTACAAGTAATCTTTGATTTACTTTGAAGATTCCATAATTGGAATCTGGTTAAGATAATATTGTTTCAAGTCTTTGTGCTTTTGCAAATTATCCCTCAAGTTAAATTTTAAAAGATAGAAAGTGAAGTCTTTGTGCTGCACAAACTATTTAGTTAGAGTAGAATATCTTTCAATATATTTGTTAGTCTTTGAGCTAACGGTATATTTGGGTTATAGTGGTTGATAGGAGTTATAATACATAAAAAAAAATTGTTGAGTTCTTAAGTGTGTGAGTTCCCGTTCGTAGGTCATTTTTAGAAGAGGAAAGTAACATGAGATTTTGTTCTTTCATGGACACTTTACTTTCCAAAATAATTAGTTTAACTATTACTGCAAGTTTTCAAGTTGTTTAGATTAGGGAAAAATTCTATTCTTATAAGAGAAATGGATGGAATTGGTTCTAAAAAAAGAGAACCAAGTTGGTGTTGTACCTTTGATTAGTGCAAAGTTAGCATGTAGAAGAAAGTAGAATAATTGCAATAGAAAGGGAGAACCTTCCCTTATAATTAGGAGGGGGTGTATCTTGCATTTTGAGAGATATTATCCTGAGTGTTGTCGTGAAACACTCTTTTTGTAACCCTTTACAAGCTTACAAAATTTTCACCCAATAGTTATCATCCCACCTAAATTGGGAAAGTGATAATGTGATATGTCCATTAAAGGTGGATCACCCAACAAAGGTAGAAAAGTAATCACACAATAAAACCACTTAAATTGTAATGCTCCTAAAAACTCCTATGTGGTCCTTAAGTAAGCTTAAGTGATGTGTAATTAGGACCTAGGTGATGAATAACCAAGGTACAACACCTTAGTTATACCAACAAATGGGCCAAATACTTTTAATTTTGTAAATTACTTATCTAATTGATCTAATGAGCCAAGAAAGACACTTGAAATAAATTTAGTATCAATTATTATATTGAATAAAATGTTGACTAAACTTACTAGTGTAAGTAAACATATTTATTCATGTAGAAAGCTTTATGTCAAAGCATGATACTCTAAATGGAATTATGCCACCTATAACAAGATGCACATGAATTAAAACATAATGCAAGGTTTTTTTTGCCACATATTAGCCATGAGATTGATACACACATAGTAGTTAAGAATTTAGGCCTAAAATGACTTTGTTAGTAACAACCACCCTCTCAACAAGGAAAATAGCTCAACCCAAAAAAAATTATGTCAAAAAAATGCTCTTAATCCATCCAATCATGAGTGAATGTATACCTAGAATACAAATTCATTTTATCATAGCATGAATACATATTCTACATCTACAATCTTTCATATTTGCACACAAAATAATCACTTTTATTGCAACAAACAAGCAATTTAAAAAATCAAATTACTTAATTGCATGGACCAACAATAGTTTTATCATAGTTACAATAATTTCAACAATAAAGTCAATAATTTTACACCTTGATTATTGACAATGTTGGTATTAGACTCGTCGTTGACACCTCACAATAATTGATTTACATAAAGTTTTGATTGATGTCCATTTTGAATCAAAGTGTTTTTCCCAATACTAGTCATGAATTTAATAACCATACACTCAAGAATTTGATTATGAAATAATTGACGTTGTTGTTGTCAACCGCCTTCTTAATTAGGAAAAAAAGCTTCAAATCTATAAACCATGTAGGTGCCACAAAACTACTCTTGGTCCATGCAATTATGTTCTCAAATTACTTATTGTGGTTCTATGAGTGTAAAAAATAATTGACAAACTTTTGTTTTCACATATTTGTTCCAACAATCCTTTTTGGTCTAGATAAATGATACTAACAAATTATAGATTTTTGGTTTACATCATCTCATAACTGCATTAACTAGGCAAAACATGTTTTAGAATCTTTCTTTTACGTACACACTAATTCATAATTGAACACAACAAATAACATATTTGACAAACTTCATATCCTAAAAAATAACAACACAAAGTGCAAAACCAGATCTCATTTGTACAAAATCCTTTCCAAAATTTAGAAAAACTAATAGTTTGTATTTAAAATGTCTCTCAACAACTCCTTTATAATTTAAAGACCCAAAATTGTTTGCTCAAATTTTTGGCCTTCTTCTTCTAGAACAATTTACCCCACCACTGAAAGTCTGTGTAAAATGAAATCAACACATTTTCCCTTTAGACTACTAACGTACATAAGTCATAAAAATGTGGGGAGACCTCTCCTCGGAATTGAACATGACGTATTAGATGAGCAATGCGGGAGATCATGACACGTGTGAGAATACGATGACATATCCTGATACGCGACAAAGACAACGTCCTTTTCCTGAAAAAAGACGTGCTTACACCGTCAATCCACTGAAAACTTTTAAAGGGGTTGGTGAAAGGATTTTTGAAAGGTGTCAGATGACCATGCTAGCATCACAAGATTCGTTAATTTGACAAAGCGAATGCTTTGAATTTATTTATTTTTAAATCCACAAGGGGATGTGCTGGCTCTGATAACCCAGTGTTCCAACAAATTGCTTCGGCCGATCTTTGACTCTTCATTTCTATTTCACTAACGATATGACCTAATTTTGGGTAAAGGACAATCTAATAATAATAATAATAACCGACTTTCATTCTCTAAGCTTTTTTTGGGTGGGAATCCTTTCGGTTCTATGATCATGTCGAGTGTGTGGTCTAGGTAATTATTGATTGACAACCCCAAATCATATATGACTCTAGTAAACATCAATGTATATTAGTTTTCTGTATATAAATGAATTGCATCTTTCTAATTATAATCTTTTAGAAATGATTTTATGTACATTTAATTTTATTAATCAGAATTTCATTTTTAAACAAAGTTTCAATGTTAAAATTTAATTTATATTGTTTCTTTACATTTATATCCATGTCTTATCTTAAGCATCCAAGCAAGTAAGGTATGAATGTTCCATAGTCTTCAAAGGTAATTCTTCAACCAACTTTTGTGACATGAGGTTAGTTTGTAAGCTTGTATCAAATAAAGAATCCGCCTTCTTACCCTTAATTCTATTTTTTTTTCATAAAAAACTTGCCAACTCTTCATTTTGATTTCTATTAAACATTTCAGCAACCATACAAGAATCCTTATGCATCAGACAATAAATTATATCTTTGAATAATTATATATTCAAAATTAGAATCATTGCTAATTTCCTTTGTTCATGAAGGTTGAATTGGTGTCCTTCTACCACAAAAATCCAATATCTAGATGAAGCTTCTAACACTTCCCTTTTCAATGACCATCCTTTTTTACAATGTGAAGAATGCAATTTTCTTTTAACTTACCCCTTATCTTAAAGTATTCACCTTTTTCATAGATTTTTCACACTTTTTCCTTACTTTTGCCCCCATCTTCTTATTGTCCTTATTTTCTTTACCTTTTTGCTTTTAAGAAGAAACTCTCTTATTTTCCAATTCAAGATAGTGTGCTTAGGTGCATGTTTCATCAATGTCTTCTATTTTTACCATTAGAAAAAGTCTTTTAAGATGCATAAATAACCCTTTGATGTTTCATCAATACTTCCCTATCCATGCCATCATTTTCCAAATGAATAAACCCACTTCTATGATTCACTAGTTTTCACTTGTACACATTGTCCTTGCCTTTATGGAAGTATTGTCATTGCATTACACACTCCTAATGGCAAATGGGATAAAATTTCTTCTCCAAAAATGATATGAAGTCATCGCAATTATAAGTAGTTGCAACTTTATGAGATTCAAGGATAGCGTCTAATTTTCATACCATGTCCAAAAGATACTTGTTGGTGTAAAGCGAGTTTATGAAGATTGAAATAGATAGTCATTTGTAAAATCCATTAGTCCAACTTATTGACATTGATTTCCCTACCATGTGGATGAATATCCATTTTAGCTTCAATATTAATGAAACTATCCTTAGAATATTTTCCCATTCCAATTTAATTTTTTGGCTAACTCCTCTTCATGAGTTTCCACCATCCCTAATATCTCTATTAGGAAAACTACAATAGATTGTAGCCTATATATTTTGTCTATCATGCTAGAATTTCTTGCACTACATCATCTTTAGGGCTCTTAAATTTCAATCTTCCTCTTTCCTTACAATGCTCTTATTTGCCTTGTCTAAGTTTTAGAGCCAATATTACCTTTATGGAGTTCAATATCATCACTTCTACTTGATCTAATAGATGTCATACCATGTTCACAAACTTCTTTTTAATGACATTGTGCTCTAATTCCATCTAATTAATTAAGAGTTGAATTTTATGCTTCTAATTCTTAATAACAAATGGATAGTCGTAGCTCCATTTATCTCATAAAAATATTGACTATTATATACACCATAATGTTAAAAATATACAATGAATATAACATGCTCAAAATAAAATAAGTACAAGGAAACATATAAAATAGAGTCCACAACATGAAAATAAGACAAGCATATAACTATATATCTAGAGAAACACTCCAAGGGAAGAAAAATATAAGAACACACAATTTCTTGGCTCATGTCACTATATAATCTAGGTTAGATATGAGTGTTACATCATAGGTTCATTGGAACATACAAAACATGTCTATTTTCTCCTTCACACCTATTATGCTTCCAAACTTGATAAAAAATTATCCAATCTCCAATGAAACTCCTTCCACAAGCATAACTAGTATTTCATGCCGAGATCCAATCTTGCAAACCTCATGAAACAAACTCATATTGACCATTCCCAACCTCCCATAGCTAGTGGAGGGCTGAAATACATTTGTTTGAAGCATTCAAACTTCAAAAACCTTTCAAATTCTAGTCAAACCTCTCATAGAATGAGTTAATTAATTTACCAACAATTACTTTCCTACTCAAGAGGTATGTTCATTAATGTCCAGAAAAATGAATTTTCCTTCCATGTAAGTATTGAAAATGTCAAACTTATATGTCTAGGTGTACATTTAACATCACCCAACTAGATCAATGTATAAGGAGATGTTATGGACTACCCTTTACACCTTCTCAACCATTTTGCCTACTATTTTTAACTATTTAAATTAATTTGGTGATAATATGGTTATCGATGTCAACCCAATGATCTATTTTACTTTGATCTAATTCATAGTTCACATACCTAACTAATTAAAAAAAAAATGCATATGCTACTCCTTCACACCAATTATGCTTCCGAATTTGAGAAAACTTAAGTCCCAACTCCAAGAGAACTCCTTCCACAAGTGTAACTAGAAATTTGAAACAAGATCCAACCATGCAAAACCTCATGAAACATACTCATATAGACCACTCTAAACCTCTCATCATTAGTGAAGAGCCAAAAGAGATTTTTTTAAGCATTTCAACTTTAAAAATATCTTAAAATCTAGCTTTAGCCTCTATCCGAACAAGTATACCACTTTACTAGCAATTATTTTTCCACCTTAGACATGTCTAGTGATGGTAAATGATGAATTTACCTTTTTTGCATAGTGAGGGGACATGCCAAACCTACATTAATAGGTTCATTTGACATCACCTAATTAGATCATGATCAATGGGATGTCTTGGACGACCCTTAAACACCTTCTTGACCATTTTGCCAAACTATTTTTATATTGCTTCAATCAATTTGGTGATGATTTTTTTCTCCTAAGTCAATCTTGACTAGTGACCTCCATGTCAAGCCCAATAGTCCAATGTGTTTGACTTGATGCACATACCACATACCTAGATAAATTTAACAACAATGTTAATATTTAGATACTTCAATCTCTATAACAAAGCCTTCAACAATATCTTTTCTTAACCCTCTATTGGTTAACTATATTTATTTGGCTCTCACTTCAATATGTGTGTGTGTGTGTGTGTGTGTGTGTGTGTGTGTGTGTGTGTGTGCGCGCACACACACACACAAATATATATATATATATATATATATATATATATATATATATATATATATATATATATATATATATATATATATATATATCAAAACTCTCTTTTTACTAAATAATATTCAAATAATTATATATCAATGGTTATAACCCCATATAATTATTTATATTCTAAAGGCATTTTAGTAACATCTAACATGTAGTCCTTATACTCAATACACATCTTATATAAGACCTATAGATACTTAAATTGATTAATTAATTTAATCAAATTTAATTCATTTCGTCGCCTATATTAATTGAATAATTAACATTTTAATTAATTAATTCCCTTTACCCTTCTCATAATAAATAAAATAAATGTATCATTTATTTTATTTTATTCATATTTCCTTTTTTCCTCCTAGTCATCTTATTTGAATATAATAATTTAAATAATTTAATTAGAGCGCATGGCTCCTAATCTTGATCCTCATCTAACATCTTATCTAACCTAACCCATTAACCACCTCTGGGTTCTAACTGACCCTATCACTTCAATCACCCTTGTCACATGTGTGCACATTCCTAATTTTGTAAATACTTGGAAAAAAAATTAATTTGTTTGGGTGTTTCTCTCCCAAACCGACATGTGGCTTATCTTCCACTTGTCATTTCTTGCAATGATACTTGCCCTCTTAGAGGACACTTGGAACTCCTTGCATTTCCACTTGTCCTCAATTGAGACAAGTGGCACATTCTCAAACCTCATCTCAACTCCAATAAATGTTATTTAAACTTTCCAATTTCCTTCATTAAGCATCCATTTTTTGTGCTATTGTAACGACATAATGCTAATTTGATTACTCTCATCCATCCTTACATCCATATTGTAGCTTAATTTGCACCTTGCATTTCATATTCACATATCATGGAGCATTTTCAAGCACCTTTGAAGATGTAGCATCGAGCACACATTCAAATCAAACCTAACAATCAAATCAAGGAAAATGAGTTTGCGCTTTTTATTGTTTTTATAATTTTCTTATTTGGTTTCCTTTTTAGGGTCCTGATCATGAGTTTAGGCTTGATAATTGTGTAGTTTTAGGTTGTCATTTTCATTTCAATCTTTTTAATTTGCACAATTTTTTGCTTACAAGACCAAGTTTCAATGATAGACAAACACTCAAATAAAAGAATTAAGCATATGAATACTAATAATTTTGTGTTTTTTATCATTGAACACGTATGATAAAAACAATTGAAAACATGTCAAACACAATTTCAATCTGATGAGGAAATACTAAAGCATTTAAAGTTGCTCATTGGATTTTATTAATTGTGGACTTACAAAAGGGCTAAATACCTTTAACTTTCTACCCCCTTTGTTACATATTTATGACAATACCCTCTTGTATGACACTTTACCTTCATTCAAGAATGATGTACTTCATAAAACTTGGCAATCAACAAGTTAGTCATCATCTATATATGTGTGTGTGTATGTGTATCTCTGTCTTTGTCTGTCTGTCTATCCGTCTGTCTCTCTGTCTCTATCTCTGTCTCTGTCTCTGTATATATTTAAATATATAAAATCAAGATAATCAAGATATTTAATTATGACACAATTAACAATCATTATGTTTTTTAATCTACCATGTGTAGAAGTTAGATATTATATTATTAAATCATTTAAGTCAATAATAATCATTTAATTTTTCTCAAGAAGTACTACAAAAAGATGTTACAGTACCATATTGAGGTGATCATGAATCCTACATTTACTTTTTGTGACATTTTTGACTTTATGAAAATGAAATTAGAGGTCATTTAAATATTACAAATATTATACAAACTAGACATGTTTTAAATTTTTTTGGCATGTCTTACCCTCTTAAAATAATTATTTGATTAAAATTTAGAAGGGTAAGATGAAAACAAGGAAGTGTTAGAAGAGTCATACCTTAATGCATTTTCCTTTAAAACTTAAGCTCAATAACTATAACATTTGCGCATGAGATTGAGTATAGCATAACTAAAAAGGTAAACCTTGTCATTTATTTTAGAGAGCAAATTTTGGAAAATAATGTTTGTAACTCATAATCAAGTATTGGGTAGTTTGTCTTAGCAAAAAAAAGATTGGAATAATGTAATCAATGATTCCCTCATTATCAACTTTTATTTATTCAACCAACTAAAAATAGCAATCTTAAGACAAATTTTGTACAAAATCATTTGCATGTTCTACATATGAGTGAATGAAACCATGCAACAATGAATATAACCAATCAAATGCATAATCTTATGTATGTAGAAATAATTCAGCAATAAAATAATCATTGTTTATACAATCCAAACATATAGCTCTAAAAGATCAAATATGGGTCATAGGATCCCCTTACTATTGCATTTATATTTGAAAAAATGGAACTAGAAAACCCATAAGAAATGGATATGTCAATGTGTCATAAGAAAGAGTATTATGCATAATTTCACTAGTAATGTCATTTGTACTTAAATCCAACATACTCACTCTACTTTGAAAATCAAATGTTGAGTAGTCGATATAGGAAGAATTATAGTCACAATAGGTTGTGTATATACATAACATTTTTATGGAGTGGTGGAGGAAGGAATAATAGATTTAAAGGCATGAGAAAGTATAATGAGATTGTGTGGGAGGTAGGAAAAAATAGGGGAGAAGTGATGGTGGAAGCAATACAAGGTGGATAAGATTGATGGAATATGTGAAAGGTGTAGATTCTAAAGAAGTGAAATGTGGAAAGAAGTAGGTGGGAAATTGATTTTGGGAGGGAACAACATGGATGAAGAGGCTTATGAATTAGGAGGGAGAGAAGTACCATGGAGAGAGCTTGAAGCAATCATATTTTGAGTTATGCATTTAAGATATTTCATTACATAAGATTTAGACATGAGTATATTATCAAGAGCATTAGCTAGGTACAAAGGATAACCATTATCATTAAGATTGGAAAGATCCTCCTCAAACATATGAGTTGTATTAGAAATACCCCTTTGAACCATTGTAGCAAGATGTATTTCATGGTCAAAGGAATCTTCTTAATTCAAGTAAGCTATTTTTATTGTTATTATATAAGCCATGATTTGATTTTTGTCTATTTTTGCATTAAGTCTGTGACTTATCCTAAATAGAAAGGAAAATTTGTTAATGTTTTGGAATTAAAAAATTTAAGAAATGAGAGGAAGAAATGTATGTACAACTAAGTTAAAATCTAAAATATAAATATAAATTAGATTATAAAAATCTATAAATTAAAACAGGTTGAAAACCACATAGTAAATCTAATAGGAATAAAAATGTCAAGGTTCACCAAAATTTAGGAAAGGAAATGCACCTTAAGGTCCTTAGAAGTAATTTGATGTTAATCTAGTCCTAACAATGATAAAAATTAATAACATACTAATCAAGCCTAGACAATCACAATGAGCTAAGGCTAGTGAATGCAAATAGAATGGTTTAGATTTCTTAGCTCTTTGATGATGTCAAATACTAATACATAATGGATTAGACTATGTAGAGGCATTCCACAATAATTATAGAATTTGCATATCAAACTTGAAATATAGTTTATCTATCTTTTATGTATTCTTTACTAGCCATACATGATTATGTAGTTTTATCCTTATCTAGTGAAAATTTGTCTTCATTATTAGGTTTCCATATGTTGCAGTACTAGATCCTTTTCAAACTCGTGGTCATGTGTTGATATCTATTTTTACACATGTAGTATTATTGAACACCTTTGGGTATCAATTATATTAGGATTGAAGATTCAAACTTATTTAAGCTTTGGTCAAATCCCTAATGTTGTTTTTCACAATAGTTGAATGTGTAGAAGACTTACAAATGCAAGATTACTAGTGTAGTATATGTTGATGTGAATTCAAATTACTCTATATGATATCATGGTGCTATTGAGTATGATGATTCTAAGATAATCTATTAAATTCTCTTTACTAATGATTGGATGATTTTAGTGTCCTAGGAACTATCTTTAATATGGCATCCTAGGCACTAAATTTAAATACTTTGGCACACATGCAAGCTTGTCCACATGCAAATTTATGCCATGTGAGTTCTTGTGGAATTTGGTAGGAGACCTAAATGATGAACTAATCCTAACTAAGGTAGTGAATAAGGAAATCCATATTATAGATTTGAGTATGGAATTGATATATGAATCGATTTGAATTAGGCACCATGACATTATATTATGATAGTAACTAAATTGGTGTAAAAGTGAATGATATGCACTTTTATCCCTTAATATTTTATGCAAGCGTTTTCAATTGACTTAAAAATTTGATTTTAATTTAATCAAATTAAATTACTCCATATTACAAAAATTTAAGAATTGTATTTTTAACTAATTGTAACTTGGGTAAGGGTCCTAAGACCTTTGAAAAATGCCATCTAATCACTAAGTTCTTATAATATTACTAAAGGCAATCAATTCCAAAAAGTGTTGTGACTTAAGAGTTGTCAAGTTGTACACAATTCTAGGTAACCATATGCACACAAAACCATAAATTACAATTGTTTATGGCTATTTGATTTAGTATATTCTTAGGTCTAAGATTAAATTTTATCATAGGAGAAGGAAAATTACTTAACCATACTCTAGGCTTAAGCCACTAGTATACATAATAACTACAAATTACATATCCCATCCCTAACCTTGATTCACCCAAACTTTATAAAAAAATTGTTTATAACATTTTATTGATATTATCCATATTAAGTCATCATATTCAAACACTTATATGGTTGCAAACAAAAGGAAGAAATATTTTCTTTCATTCCCTTAGAAATTCTTACCAAGTTCAGGTTTAATGGGTGAAGGATATCCTTAAAGTCCCCTCTAGCATTTCCTTGTGAATCTTGCAATATATGCATGAATTATAAAGGGTCATGCTTGATAACAACGATGCATAGCGAAGGCTCTATGCCATGTGAAAAATGTTTCATCTACCAATCAACTATCCCAAGTCCATCAATATGTTTTGATAATGCTTCTTTCACCATCACAGGATATTTGAAATGCATTTCCTTTCCTACAATTCATATTTGCATCATCCACATTTATAATTATGGTTTGGAATCTCTTTGCGAGTACACTCCATAGTTTATAAATATGTTAGACATTATCAACCCTTATTTCACCTTCTTGTATTCCTCAAACTCTCCCTCTTTGCTTCATTCCTCTTACTTCCTTCTCATTCCTCCATGTCTTGGGTCAATTTACATCCTAATATGTTATGTATTCCCCAAAATTATATAATCTACATTCACTTATTTACATTACCCAAAAACTAACCTAAGATGGTGGCCCAACAAATTTAGAATATATTCTCTCAAATTTGGCAACTACATCAAATATGACATACTCTTATAACTTTAGAGATATACTCTACATGAGTAGAAATTTTAGAATTTTTTTTTATTAGTTTAATAAATTCAAATGGCAAAATTATAAAATTGAACTATATTGCTATTTTTAACTATTTGTTTTAGATAGAGGCTTTTCTATTGGATTTTTACTTCTTGCACCTAATCTTGAATGGGTAATAACTAGGCATAAAAGCTCCAAATTCTTTGCAATTTTTTTGGCTAATTTTTCTTCTAATTTATGGTGGCATAGGTATTTTTTCTATTAATGCATAATCTTTTTAAATATTATATATTTTCACAAGGGTTGTTGCATAGTTTTAATTTTGAGAGCTTTAGATGCTCCATTTAGGTTCATATGATCTCCTTTTAAGAACCTTTTTTTGGCATCTATAAAGCATCGTTAAAAAAATTCCACTAAATATGGCAAATGGCAAATGTGCATGCACTAAATATAAATTGTTAATTTGTGTTGGCTGGTTTCATGATTGAATAATTTTGGGGGTGTTGTTATGGTTATGCATTTCTTTTATTGGAACCATTTGGTGATAATTGATAATGGGTTGTTAGATTCATCCTTCCATCATCCCCTTAAAAAAATGGAACTATAAATCTTGGCAAGATGGTGGCTTCAACTCTTTCTTTCTTTACATGTTCTTGAACTAGGTACATTGGCCAAAGACTATATGATCTACTAAGAATGATAATGTTCTAGGTTTTATCAAGGTTATAATGGTAACAATGACACTTTGTGGCTTGTCTCACATATTCAATTCCTTTAAACTCTTTGGATCATAGTTTGGAGATGCGAGAAGATTGTAATAAACTCCCATCCTTAAATGGTGATGCCATGAATTGAATTCCATTAGTGATTATGAGAACCACCATGTGATGATGTTATAGAAGAGGGGCTTGCCTTTTTACGGATTCTTAAATGTAATAATGACACGAAGACTTAAAAAAATACCCTTTCTCCTCATATACATATTTTATCTTATTATTTAGATTTGTTTTCTCCTTAAGGTAGATTCAAAGGATTTGGGTTCTACATCTTTGAGACAACAATATGAGGCTAAGGATCACCTTTACTATCATACTTTGTAAAACAAGGTGCCACAAATCCACTTGCTTTAGAATTAGTGAAAATGTCACATACTAAAAGGTTATTCAATGCCTCGTTAATATCATATTCAACTCATAAGAATCAACACAATTTTATATATGATTAATCATATTATTGATTGAGCAAAAATAAAGGGAAATAAGATTCTTGATATTTCTTGCATCCATACATATATGCATGTCATATGTAATAGTGGGTGAGGATGGGAATCAATATGTTATCAACTAGTGACAAATTATTCGCATGTTGCTCTTCCTACTCACACATCTCTAAGTCATGTGCTTTCTTAATAGGTGTAAAATAATGTACTCCACAATGACTTAAGGATACATTACAAGGAATCAAAAAATGATGTAACAAAGGGTTTCCATAAAAAGTAATATATCATCATGATGCATTTAAAAAATTATTGGATCCAAGTGAGAATGAGAACCATGAAAAAAAAGGATTTAGATCATTAAAAAATTAATTATTAAAGCACATGAAAAACTATGGAAGGATGCATAATAATTAAACATGAATTGAATCATTGTTTAGCTTTATCAATCAAAGTAGCACCAAACACAAGCATCCAAGTGTCATCTGTTATGTATTTAAACATAATATTATTAACATGCAAATTTACATCTTTATTACCATTAAATGATTTTATCACATGTGTAGTCAAATTATGTGCATAAAGAAAATCATCATAGAACAAAGAGTGATCAATCACATTATGAGAAGATAAAATTTATCACTATGCTCATTAGAGAACATACCATCAATAAACCAAGAGCCACAAGAAAGGGAAAAGGGAATAATAGGTGCACGTGGATGTGAAACATGTATATGTCAGTAGGATCCTTAAGGCAAGAAGAAGCAATAGAAGAACACGTAGGAAAACTCATCAAGTGAACTAGGAAAGCTAGCATATGAGGTATGAAGTATATGCCACTAGGTATATCATCATCACATAAAGGGAGATTCGTATGTGATCGTGAGAGGTTAGGGATAAAAGTATCATCAACATGAAGCAAAGGATGAGGGTCAAAGCTAGAAGATCATTGCATTCTTATGAACATTATTATCACTAGTCATGGGTAAATTAAAGGTAACATGAAGCATATGGACAATTAAATTAATTATTTCTAAGAAACAAGGAAAGATAAAACTAGATCTATGAAGGAGGAACAATAAAACATATGATTCAAAATATTGCTTCCATAAAAAAATACAACCTTAATCCATAGGATAAAAATACATACAAGTGAGTATTAAGGATGGGGGAATCATATTTAACAAAACATAAAAAAGATATCAAAATCTATAACATAGCATGGATGGAGGCTAAGGATAATGAACTATGGGAATCCATGATAAAAGACAAATTAGTGATGTCCAAATAAGGGTAGATGGTATGAATCAAAGAGAGATCAATAAATAAAGCCCAACCCCTAATAAAGATAAATTTATGGGTAAAAAAAAGTTTGGATACAAGCCTTAATTAGATTTGATATAACAAATAATAATAAATATCAACTCTAAAACCCTAATGAAGATAAAATTTAAACCTTAAGAGGATTATCTTATGAGATGTAGGGAAAAATTCTACTGAACATGCAAATATTGAGCAAAGTACACGCCTCACATAAAAATATGTAGGCTACTTAAATAATTTAATCATCTGCACACAAAATTGACCTATTTAAACATGACATAGTCCACTTAAACAATAAATATTGAATTAAATGAAGTTAAATGTGATACTTGGTTGGATTTCAAAGGTGGGAAAGTAATGTAGAAGACATAAGTAATTGATTCAACATAATGATGGATTTTAGAGCTTACTATAATGACTACCTGAGAATCTACAAACTATGTTTTGCTCTAATTTAGGTTGCTACTTAAAAAGTCAATATCTATGAATATAGAAATTATTTTAGCATGTAGGCTATAACTTATACTATGTAAACCAACTAACAAAAATCTTACCATTAAAAATCACTTGCCTTGATCTTTTGGTATTTGAATTTTGTTAAAGAAAAATAATGTTTACAAACACCTTTGGGGAAATTGTTCACTTGCAAGGCTTGTGTTTTTCTCAATCAAGCCCTTGGTTAGATTGATTCGTTAGCTTAAGATCAATAATCAAAGACAATAAACAAGAGACGTTCAATGAGTCTAGAATGATGTCACAAGTAAATAATGCAAAATGAACTCCTTTATTTGATTCTTTGACCTAGATTTTTTTTTTAAAACTCCAATATTCCTAAATAATCTCAATATCG
Source organism: Cryptomeria japonica (assembly GCF_030272615.1). NCBI lineage: Eukaryota > Viridiplantae > Streptophyta > Pinopsida > Cupressales > Cupressaceae > Cryptomeria > Cryptomeria japonica. The sequence goes on along the minus strand of NC_081409.1, from coordinate 267,467,054 downwards.
AATGAATGTATGCCTTTGTACAATAATGTAATACATAAATCAATTCAAACATCACTAAATCAATTTACAATAATTTTTACAAAGGTCAACAATATCTAAATTTAATTTTTTAATTTAAAGAAATAAAATTACAAATCATTTTTATAATTATGGATCACGAAGATCACACAATCAACTTAATAGATTGTGGAAATCTACTATAATTGATTGACTTTAATCAATTAAACCTAAGATTCTAATTCACAATAATAAATAAATAAATAAATTATTTACATAATTAATTTGGAATAATACCATAACAATGAATCCATTAAAAAACATATTATTGAAGAAGAAGACAATTTTAATGTTCATGAGGCTAAACATAGCCTATGAGATAGTCTGTCCAATCAAACTGACTTGCAAATTGATCATTTTCCTGTGCAATTTGATGATGAGCATTCCCAACTTCTCAATATACTCTTCGCTGAATAAATTATACCATGAGCTAGTTGTTAAGATACTAACAAGCTCATCCCTCTGTCCTTGAAAGCATCACACTCTAAAATGATACCATGAGAGTGAATCCATCGAAAAACATATTATTGAAGAAGAAGACAATTTTAACGTTCATGAGGCTAAACATAGCCTATGAGATAGTCTGCCCAACCAAACTGAGTTGCAAATTGATCATTTTCCTATGCAATTTGATGATGAGCGTTGCCAACTTCTCGATAGACTCCTCACTAAATAAATTATACCACGAACTAGCTGTTAAGATATTAACAAGCTTATCCCTTTCTCCTTGAAAACATCACACTCTAAAATTAAATGTGATTATAAAATTATTTTAACAGAGGCGGGAAAAGGGTATGATCAGTTTTCGGATCAATTTTATCTTCAACGGATTAATTAACCCATTAAATGATAACTTACCTCGTTACCCCGGGCCTCCAAAAGCGCGATTATCAAAAGCCAAATAGCGTCTGACACGTTGCATAGAGATACTTCGGGTTAAGTGAAGGAGACCAGCAAGATAAGTGATCACCTTAGCCTTTTAAAAGATATGGTTAACCGGCTTAGGCCAAATCAAAACCAGCACGTGTCAGTATTAAAAAGTTGACGTTAAGCATCAAAAAGAAAGGCGTTCCCGTAAATTTGAAACGAACTAGTATTTCTGTTCTGTTTCCTCTGTAACAAAGTATTTCTGTTCTGTTTTCCTCTGTAACAAAGTTTTCGTTCCAGTTTTATTTCTCAAAGTTGCGTGTTCAAAACCTCGGGAGATTTTATTATTTAACGGCAGTCTGTTGAAGAATATTTGGAAGAAGATAAACATGTTTGTTAAGAAGCTGATCGGTAAATCAGAGAAAAAGGTGCACTTTACTAAATCCATTACATGTCAATTCTTGATTCCGCGTTATTTGCGAAGTTGTGTTGATTCTGAAAGCTTTTCCGATTGATTTGCATCTTTGATGAATGCAATGTAATGTGGATGAAAAACCTCGCGATTAATTTTTTTGAATGCCTGTAATGTTTGATTTCCTAGTTCAGAAATGTTAAATATCTGTTAATTTGTCATCAAATTTTTCCTATTTCGAGCGCAGAATTAAAAGGTTATTGCCGATTTGATATCCTACATTGTTTCTTCATCTCTTTAAATGTACTTAAATTTTTTTTCCTAGTTTGAGCTCAGAATTTAACGTCTTTTCGGCCGATTTGAGACCCTAGGGTGTTTCTTCTCTTTAAAAGATTGATTTAAACTACAATCTTATAGAACCTTTGGTTTTGTCCGTTAGAGAATAACTAATGTCATACGATCAACATGCTGAAAATACTAATCCTCTGCAAGACTGCATTCCAGTACATTCTATTTAGGATAAATCTGAAGCTTAGTACTCCTGACTGTCCCATCTGGCGATCTTTGTTATTTGAAAGTGAATATACAGTAACTATAGTCAAATTTAGCGCTAATTTAAAGTGAAAAAATAGCGTCTGTACTCATATTTTGGTGCTAATTGAAAATGAAAGAATATTGCCTGTAGTCAAATTTAGGAAAATGAAAGTAGCGACAGTAGTCAAATATAGTGATATTTTTTTAGGACGGTGATTACACCGGGGGGCGCGGCATTTTATGTTGATACAAGCTGTTGATGTGAGCAGCTTGTCTGTTGCGACGGTTTCGTTTATGGTTGTTTTCCGAGGGTATTGGAGGCCCCGTTTCACGGGAGGCAGTTTTAGATTGAGAGAATAAATTCATGTGAGATTGGGCGCCGTATGAAAATGACGAGTCAGTTTGGACTTGTTAACAGTATGCTTTAATAAAGTCGATTGCACATTTTCAATGTTGAGTTATTACCTTTAGACGAAAAAGGTGGGTCTAAGCATTTTTTTAATTGTAAATGTGAAAAGTGTATTTTAGTATATATGATATAGAGGAAGGGTATTAGTAGTGGACACTTTTTTGTCAATCCAATTCTCTATAGTAGATTGTAAAGGAGCCCAAAAAATGTAATAATAGTGCACCAGTAGTGAATATCATATGTATCAATAGTGGATTTTTTAATAAATTTTTTGCCCTTTTTTAACTCATTTGTGCACCACTGACATTTGTTCAAAACTACTGGGGCATTTGTCCATTACTACTAGGCTACTACTGGATTATGAGTTATGAGTTATCTACTATTGGCGCAAAGGAGTTCATGTATGGGTAGACACTTTGAAATGACCACTTTTTGAGCTTTCGACACATAACGATTTCTACAGCATGCATCGTTACTACCTAGAAGTCGGATCCTTAGTTATAAGAAGTTAAGTTGTATACGTAGACAACCCAAAAAATAAAATTGAAATCCGACGTACGGTTTGAGAGTTCTAAGCGTGTGAAGTTAGCTATGTCCACTACTGGTACCCTTCCCCTAGGTATTCTTTTTTTAAATGAATTTTATTATTTTAAGATTTAATTGCATTCAATTTTGTATATTTTGAGAATTTAAAATTCATTTTTTCGCTTAATTTTTTTTGGTCCAGAGCCAAATTCATAGAAATTTTTTCAAAATTGTAAAAAAATATATCATTTCATAAATATCTAAATAGTACGAAATGATGTCTTTTTTTAAATAATATTTTAATAATAGTTAAGATAAGCAAACTAGTGTGTATATTTTAGAATATTTAATTATTTTAAGAAATAATCATTTTTTAAGATTGTCTTTAAGAAATCATGTATGTTAATGAAAACACTTATTTTAAACTCTTAAAAATAAAAAATTAAAAGAAACGTTTATAATATTTTTTTAACTAATTATACAAAATTGTAAATTAGGTAATTGACGTAATGCCTCATTAAGATGAGATAAGATAATGATATTATTGCTCATGGAAGAATAAAAATACTTAGGTTTGAGAAATTATGAAAATAAGAAATATAGAGGGCAAGTCTAGCTCCAAGTTCAGGAGAACAAAAACAAGCACTAAAAAGAAAGTATTTGAAAATTAGTGGGAAACATTTTTAGGCCCACCTCACACCCAAATACTGAAAACATAAAATTTAAAAAGTAGGGACTTGTATTTTCTAACATGAAATTCTTATTTGTCATGTTGGTATATTATCCTCATAAAAACATGTCGCTTTATAATTATAGATCCTAAAGAAACAACTCTCAATAAGTTAATTTAGGATGTTTATCCTTTCAATTAAAAAATGCATCATCCCTAGGTAAGGCTCTTATTGGAAATGGTTTCATGGATAGGGGGCTTTTGAAATATTTATCGATTATCACTAGAACCTTTTAGGAGCCATTTAGAAATGGGTAGTCCCATATATTTTATAGAAATTGACAACTTTAAGCATAAAAAATTAGGAATTTGTTGGCCCCATATAAAGGAATGAAAAATGGCTGAAAAGGGATAAAAATGCCCTCCAAATTTTATTAAAATTGAAGTGTCGCAAATTGTACACCTTTAACTAAGGTGTACAATTTCACTCTCCTAGCACTCATTTTAGTATTTCTTATTCCCCTATGCATTATGGGACCTTTATTATGTGAAATTAATATTTAATTCAATATCATGAGTCCTATTTCACTTTTATGCATCAACACTTTATCATTTGGGCCCTTAATTAAAGTGTGCCCTTTATCTTATTTCATTTCATGCTTATATGGGTCATATGTCATTTCAAAGTGCACCTAAACATTATTATTTTTCATATATATTATATTTTTGGTATTAAAGCCCTATTATCTCATGATCCTAAAAGTTCGGGCTTAATTTTTGGGACAATGTCGCTTGGGACACCATTGTCTGATGCTTTTTGGCTAAAATTTTGGGAGGATAATATGTTGGTCTTGCCATTTCTAGAGCTATCTCCAATGTGAAAATATGATAGCTCTAAGTCGACCAAAAGGTGATTTTACTTTGAGATCCCTATATAAGATATCTCTCCTAATTCATTAACACATCATATTCCTATCTCATCATTATCATCTCACTATTATCATTTCAATTCAAGAGCATATCCGAGCCTAAAGAGCAACGAGCTACATCAAGGCATCTTCAATTATGTTTCATGATGGATTTTATGACGATTTATCATGTTATTGCATCAACACATTGAGACTTATCTTAAGAGAATTGCATCATCAATTGAAAGTATAATAATTTCAATTAAGCATTTCCATTCAAGCATTTCGTTTCAGATTTCTACTTCCACTTCATCATCATTGTCGTTGTAGGGTTGAGTCCCAACCTGAGGTTTGAGTAAGTTAAACCCTTATATAGCCCCAAACACCACTTTCTCCTCTCGTGTGTAGATTTAGGTTTAGCTACATGCTTTTGACATAAACCAAAGACGAAAAAGCGTTTAGGACCTAAAGCAGAGGATTCCTCCAAAGCTCATCAAAAGCCACCTAGACAAGGGCATTTAGGGTGCCATTGTCCTAGACAAGGGTGTTCAGGGAGCCATTGTCCTCCTAGTTTAGGCTAAAATTTGGCAGGAAGTAGGCACATGATCTCAGGGTTTCAGATCCAATTTGGTGCTAAAAAATTCACCAATTGGATAGGGGTGCCTAATCATTATTGTCCACTACATTTCAAATCAATTTTTTGTGATAGGTTGCTCTCCATATCCCCTTTCTAGTTTTTGGTTGGTTCCATGGTTACCAGTTCTGCATTTAGTTGTTTATGTTGTACATTGCCAATTTTACACCTTTTAGCCCTAGGACTCACATTCAATTCACATCTTTTCAATTGCTCATTTTCAACTCAATCAAGGAGTACTAAAATCACCTTGTGCTTAATCCTTCCTAATAAGTTTGAGGCTGAGCTTATTGAGTTTGTTATCCTTCTAATGTAATCATTATGAAATAGGTTTAGTTCCCAGCTTTCATGCATAAACTAGTGAACCCTATTTCCCTCCATTACAAAAAGTAGTAACAATAATACAAAAATTGTAGATGCACATAACTCGTGGCAAAAATATCTCCTAATTTAATAGATGATTCCCAAAGACAGCCATTAAATATTTAGTTAAAAAATAGGAATTCCTATTTATCTAATGTTAAATTAAGTCATTTTTTTCTAATAAAATTCTGATTTATCATGTTATATATTCCCCCCCATCTTATACAAAATCTTGCCTTACGGAAATAAATCTTGAAACCTTCATGTGAGACTACTTTCTTATAATAATTTTTTTTAGAAAAACTACGACACTTTTACGATTAGCTTCTCAAGTAGGAATTACAAATCATTACTAGTCAAGTGCCTATTTGATGTTTAGTTATCAAAATAATTACTTATGATCAATTATCAAAATTATTTGGAGTGACAAATTAGTAGTTAAATTTGCTTCTTAAAATGGTGTCAAAATTTTTACTACTCAGTAAACAATGTCATCGTAGAGGATAATTACTTAATGAACTTTTTATCAAAATTATTTAGAGTGACAAATAAGTAGCTAAATTTGTTGCTTACTGCTTAGTAAACAAAGTCATTGTAGAGGATATCCCAATATCTTTACATATTATAACAATTGACTTGTTATTATGTTGTCCTTTGCATGTGTTTTTCCCTTGTAGAGATCCCTCCAAAAATCTCTTAGAAGTATAGCACTAGGAATAAGATGATTTTAGTTTTTTTTAGCTTGGAGGGGCTTGAGTCTTTGTAGTTCTTACTTAGGTGGTAGATGAGACATTTAGTTCTGATTTGTTTTTCCAATAGTCTATAGTTAGCTTCTCAACAACTTTATTTAATACTATTGATTGAAGATGAATAACCTAATTAGCTGTCATAAATTAAGATGTGATTTCTTTTGATTGTGGATCACCCAAAAATAGGGACTATAAGAGCTGCTAGAAGGAAAGAAGACTTATGCTTTCTATTTTAATGTATATATTTACATAAAGATATAGAAATTAAAAAAATATCTATTCTTAAATTCTTAAAAATTTTATATAACATTAAATTAAGACCTTTATAAACCTTCAAAATCTTAGTACTTTGAATAGATTTCTTTGAATCTCTTGAATGACTTATGAATTTCTTATTACTAAGATTTCTTTTTACATACATACTGAAATTAGAGCCATTAGTATAGAGTTTAACACCCCTAAAATAGTCAACATGAACAACCAAATTGATTTCTAAATTAAGTCGCCACACATGTAATAACATGCTACAGTTTAAAATTCGGTGATAGCGCTATAAAAATTAGACCCTAAAAATATATGTGATAAAACTCGAAAAGAATCCTACGACAAAAGACAGCCAACAGTTCTAAAAGCAATGACAAATTTATAAGTGAAATCTCGTAAACCATTATTTTTAAAAATAGCTGCACTTGGATTTCCGGCGACTTCAGCTTTACAGAACTTCGTCAGCAATTGAGACAACTTCAGCAGCAACCAGGTCTTCAGAAGTAGTAATTCACCTTCGTCAACCTCAGTAGTTTGATTTGTCAATATCACTTCACTCTATTCTTTATTTTGTCTATATTTTGTCGTTCAACATCGGATTTCCTACACCCAATACTAGTTGATCCACTCCACAATCGGCAGCTAGGTCTACCACTTAAATTTTTTGATTTAGGGCTATATTTTAAGGTTATTTCATGAATCTTCTCCAGCGAATATTAAATATAACATTGTTTTAATAAACAGAATTAAGCCTCCAAGTCAGATAGCTCTCTCTCTCTTACAAGAGACTAACTAAGTTTGGAAGATAATAACAGAATTGAGACTTCAAGTCAGATATATCTCTATCTCTATCTTAAAAGATTAATTAAGTTTGGAAACTTCTTCTATAATCAAGATGCTCATCCTTTTTCTAGAGCTAATAATTCTTTCTTTCTTCAAGTCCCCTTTATCTAAGTTAGTGGTAATTACTCCCAAATGGGCAGCATAAATTGGCATGGCTTGCCCTTTATGCTTTCTTAATAATACCTTTGGTGAGGTGGGGATTTCCAATTGACAACATGATCTTGGACTCTATTTGATCTAGCCCAATCAGCAGGTAAGTGTTCCCATATTTATATTGTAAGTTTTTCTATTCTAGAGATTGGAAACTTTGTCGACCATATTTATGTAGCATCTTTTATTCCCACATTTTTTTCCTCTTTGGTTGTGGACTAGTATTCTATACTAAAAGGTACTCGATACAACCTTCTGGCTGGCCTTAACTTTATATTTATCATAGATGTAAATTTTAAATTATCTTATTAAATAGCGTTTTATTGTAGCTGACCAGAAGGCAATGTGGACTGTTGTCTTGTCATAATGCTTGATACATATTTTTATAATGTGCTCTTCTTGGAATTCATGATTGAATAAGAGAGAGATCACGAATCCTAATTTCTTAGATGGATTAAATCATAGTTTCTTACATGCCGTGTATCTTTGTTTATAGTGATTGATAACTATATGCAACATTTTTGTAGTCTGTGAATGTTTGCGCCTTTATTTTGTATAATTTATAATATATAGATATTAAGCCTTAAGATCAATCTTGTGTTCTTTATTTTCCAGTATCAATTACCTGAAGGGACTTTGAAGTCATCTGATCTGGAGCCACGATTAGCAGGACATTATGGGATCCCAGCAAAATCAACCAACTTGGCTTTTGATTCAATCCAGGGCATTCTTGCTATAGCCTCAGGGTAGAATATCTATTCTCCTATTGTAAACTTGATGTGAGCTTACAGAAGTACTTTTTAAGGAATGTGAAAAGAAAATGGATTTATAGCTATGTATTTCAGTCAGGATTGCATTTAATTTTGTATCAGAACATATTGTTTAGGTTTAAGGGTTGAATTCATCTAGTGGTTACATGTTAATTGAAGTGCTTTTTTGTCATGTGCATAATCAGTTCTGTAAATTGTGTGTAACAGATTTCCCAACGAGGCTATTGATAATCTTTGAAACATCTACTTTATGCATTGTTTTAATTGTTTTAGTCCGAGATCTGAAATCTCAAACAGATGTGTTCCATCCAAACAGACAAGACCAAAACCAGAACAGAATCATATCTAAAATGATAAACAATTGAATCCTGAAAACACATTGGTATTTGCATCATTAATATCTTGAAAATAAATTTGTGTTTTGCATCACTAATATCCTCCCCTTTCCATATATTCATGTATTATGAGGCACTAGTTATTATTATTGTTTTATATTTATTTTTTCGTAAGTGAATTTGGCCATGGGGGATCCCATAAGCTCAAAGAATAAAAAGGAACCATTGTAGATCAAAATCCTTTAAAGGAGAGACATAATTCTCTATGTTACCTCGAGTTTCCAGGACAGGGGGACGGGGAAACAGGTTTCCGGGACGGATTTTTTTTTCCCAGAGTAGGGGACGGCAGGAGACGGCAGTGGGGACAGCTATATAAAAAATAGGGAAAATTTAAAATATATAGGGAAATTTTAAATATTCGTATAAAAACATGGATAAAGCATGCTTATATACATTATAAAACCTTAACATATAACGTTTGTGTTAAATAATTAAAATTGAGAGTTTGCTTGAGATTGGAAGTCAAACAAATAATCAAAATTCAATCATTAATTTTATGGGACAGCCAAAGTACGTGTTTCCGAAAGTTTCCGAGTTTTCGGGACGTCCCTGTTTCCGGGATGGGTTAAATTATGCTGGAAACATGTCCCCGGGTAACATTGATAATTTGTCATTTTGACAATAATGCCCCTGAAACAAAATTTTCACAATGGGATACATGATACATCCATTAAGATAACTTTATAATATTATATTGATGATTTCTTTTTTACCAAGGTTGCCCCAAGTTTCCCAGATGACGATTTTTTTTGCCAATTTTAGGGACGACTATACAAAATAGAGGGAAAATTTAAAATATATAGGGAAATTTTAAATGTCCATATGAAAAATGGACAAAGCATGCACATATACATTATATTCATACGAAAACATGAATATATACATTAAAGAACTTTAACATGCAACATTTATTCATATGAAAGCATGCATATATACATTAAAGAACTTTAACATGCAACATTTGTGTTTAAAATTCATTGTTAGTACTCGATATACATTCACAATTCATTGTCAATATGCATGCAATATTAAAAAATAACATACAAAATGCCCGAAGGCTACACTACTGCCATATAGTTTCATTTTCAATTACGTATGAAAAGACAATAAAACAAAGTAAATAGCTGCCCCTAATTTGCCCCAACACTGCATCAAAATTAGAGTCCTTTGAGTCATTGCGACTGTCATGGTCCACCTTATCCAACGGAATTCCAACCAATCCTCTTGGTGTCTCCTCCTCGTCAACCCGTGCCATGTCTTTGGGATCAACATCCCATCGTAAAGCTGGAGTATGCCAATACTCGGGAGTCTAACGATTTTGAAGTCGAAGAGCGCTATGCACAACCACTACCTTCTCTGCTCATCTAAGGTAAGCCTATTCCTCTTGATGGAGTGGATAGATCCATATGTAGACCAATTCCTCTTTGCAGCAGAGGAATTGGCAACTTGTGCAAGGAGGCAAGTGGCAAGCAACTTCAATTGTGGTTTATCCCTCTTGTGCCATATCCACCATCCAATAGGGTCTCTTTGAGCTAATATAGCTCTATCCATCCTTGCCTATGGTTTCTTCAATGTTGGACCACAAAGATTGTAGAGTCAAGGAATTGTGTGCAAAGTATTGAAATCTACTCCTCTGGATACATCTTATCAATGGCCTGAACCCATCTCCCATGTGTTCCATCTAAAATCTCTGGGTCATCACATGGAGGCACCCTTCTATCCTTTGGTGCATACCATTTGGGATTTAGAGCATAGGCTGCCATATGAAGCGGGGTGTTCATTGTGTTCCACCTCCACGTCACAATGGGCTTAATATGCTGTTCATATAACTGCAAAGTAGGATCTTTAGCCAAAATTGTTTGCTTTATCTTCCCAAGCATACTATCAAATGTCTCATATATCTCTCCAAGACTAAGAGAGTCTGTATTGGCATATCTAATGACATCTACAATACATGAGATGAAAGAGAAAACATATTTGCAAAATGCAAACAAAAAGTTCAAAAGAATTAATTGACATGTTAGAAATTTCAAAAGTTGGAACATTGGACAATAGATAAAATATTAAAATCAGAAATTTAATATGAAAATCAACAATCTAGTATTTAATTTTTAATAAAATTGACAATTTAATAATAAAGTCAGCAAATATCAAGGAATTTGGATGCTCTATTATGATCTATTTGTTGATTGTAACTAGGTAGAATGTGGATTCCAATTGCCTTAAGGCAACATTGGAATCCACCAAGGGCTGGGCCCTTCTCTCCCTTCTCACACGCCACTCTTAGGGCTGGGCCCTTCTCCTCCCACACGCCACTCTTAGGGCTGGGCCCTCTCTCTCAGCCAACATAAAATAGGGCAGACCCTATCCTCACGCCACTTGATGTGGCTTTATAAAAACATGATAAGGAATAATAATAAATAAAATAAAGGTTATTTTATGCTAAGCCGACTTCAGAGGTTTATACCTAGAGGAAGATATATATATGAGTTCATCAAATTAAGTAAATATAATTTTCATATCACACATACAATGCGATCTGCTCTGCTCCTAAATGTGATCTGCCCTCCTACACTTGGCGAATTGCTTCTTGGTGAACTGCAAGAACATTTAGCTACATGCTGCTTCAGCCTATCGAAGTTATCTTCTGCTGGTGGATGTCTTGATCATCTACAACTAGGGCATCACTCTACATCACCTTGGCAACTTGCTGTTTGGACAGCAATAGAGATAAGTGTTGTAATCAGAATATTGTATTTAAGGCATAATCAGATCTGAGGATCTTTCTTGCTGGGTTTTTCCTCCTAGGAGGTTTTCCCAGGGTACTTGTGTGTTGTGTGTTCATTTTGTTCATTTCTTAACTTTTACTTAATTCTGGAAATTCCTAAGTACTAACAGCGATTCATATAATCTGGAAATTAAGTTAAATTCCTATTTTCTGAGTATTGAATTAATCTAAAAGACTAAAATCAACACTATTACGATCTCTTCTATCCAATAGCAAAAATGAGAAAGCTTGTCTATGTATCCTTATTGATGAAACTTTATTTACTAAAGTCCTTTTTCATTACAGAAGTTCTACTCGGTAGTAATCTGTTCATTCAAATTCAAATAAGAAAGAGGATCATGTTTTCTCTTGGATATAAATTTATCCATATCTTAAATAGATGTTCACTTTGTCATGGTGCAAATTGAATTCTATTTAGTTGGAATTTCTTTGTTATGGTTTGAGACCTCCTTTAGTATTCTTCTAGTACAATATGATATTTTTCAGAATACCATCAAAATTATTTTAATTTTTGCATTCATTTCAATGTATTTAATCACTGAGTGGGGCTCATGTGTATTTTTGATCAACATCACATACAAATGTAGACAAATGAGGCTATTTTAAATTGTAAAATAAGAGTTTACCAAAGGTGGTAAATACTTCAATCCTAAGTAGTTATTGCATGCTCTTGAATTATGTGTCATTATAATACAAAACTTGATGGCAACAATGAATTTCTCCCAGAAAAGATTTTGTATTATTTCAACTTTACTTACTATACTTTTCTCTTATGCATTAATACATTGAAGAAAATAAATGTATTGCTGTATTCTTGCTTGAAGGGATGGCATAATCAAGTTATTTGGTGGTGATGAGGCTCAAGTATTATTACAATCTGCCAGCCCAAACACTTGCAAGTTCTTGCAGGTTAGCATTTGCGTTTATCACTACTTCAACCTATGAAAATTGAAAAACTAAATGTTCTGTTAGAGATATGAGTGAATATTTGGTATTCGATATGATGAGCCATGCCAAGATTATTTCTCTTGCTACTTTTGTTGTTTGGCAATTATGAATTTCCATATTTAGAATGTGCTTTAGAGGATTAAAACAGAATCATTGTGAGGTCTCTTTTTTATGTCGTTCTTCATAAATATTAAGATTGTTTCTTAGTGCTAGCCCCATGGGGTACATAGGTACTTTCATTAAAACCATAGTTAAAAAAATGCTGTTGCTTGGTTCTAGCTCAATGTGATAGATTCATAGGTGATTTTGTTGAACCTAGTCTTATAAAATGCAAGGGAAATTTCACATTACCCTATTTCAAAGATTCTTCTTTACTTCACATGGTTAAAATTTAAAACATCACCCATTTGTGCTCACGGTCACAGCCGCTCTTCCATTTAATTTCCTCTTAGTTTTTTGTCTGAGATGGTTGAAATCCTGCAAAATATTGATTGACTTTTACTTGTAGGGATACTCATACAACCACTAAAAATTCAGTATAAAAGTGTACAGATCTGTTTTGGAATGCAGAGCACATAGAAGCATGCATCATTTTTCATCATAAATCAACAACACATGAAATAATACAATAGCTAACCTCTTAGCAATCATAATGCAGTACTATTGGACATTAGCAAGAAGACTTTATCTATTAGAAACTGGTACTATCATCACTGGTTTCCTTTCAAAGTACATCCAGTCTAACAACATTATGAGCAGAAAAAACCACTTCTTAAATTTTGCCTTTCCCAAATATTGGTTTTGTGAACCCTCATGAAAAACCAGTTTGTTTGTACACATTCAAAGAAAACAAAGCCTAACAAGTGGAATAGTAGCTCACTCTATGGGCTTGAAACAATGCAAGATCCATTTTGAGTATCTGTTGTATTTAATTTCGTTGCTTTTGTTTGCCTTATTATCTTGGCACAAGTAATCTTAAACATGTAACTTTCTTCAAATTTTGAATATATGTATTGCAGCTTGACTTCCCTTGGATCTAGAGACTTAAGGTTGCAGCTCTAATAATTTTGCTGTCGCATCAGATTATTGTTGATAACAACTTAGTTACACCGTCATCCTAAATTGAGCAACCTCTCTTTAATCTGAGTGCCTAAACAATCATATTTAATAAAGAGAATGGCCTTAGGCAGAGTTGAAATTGATCTAACTCCTGTATACCTTGGTTGGACGTTTAATATGCTGTTAGAAGAGGTCAGAATTCCTTCCAAAAACAATCAACAAAAAATTCAAATTTAGATCAATAACAAGAGTTTTAAACTTGAAAGTTATCACAAAATCAGCATTACCGATAGACCATTCATGATGTCCCTACATCAAGGTTATATTTAGGTTCTTTGGTTGCTACTTAAGATATCTCAATTACATTTATGTCCATCAATGGGAGAATAGAGAATTTCTAGGGATTCAGTTAGGCCTTCCATGGAAACCAAAAGCACTAATATAGGGTTCATATTGAATGAACCAACTAGCCCCACCATTTGATTGTCTTCATGCCTTATTGGGAAAGTTGAAAATATGAACAATTTTTGTTTAATTTTGACATCACTTGAAAAAGGAATCCACAATTGAATATAGGATAGCTATTTCTTGATGTCATAGGCAGGCAATCTATTAATAGGATGCAAGATGTCATACACTAGCTAAGAAGTTATATAAAATGATTTTGTGTAAGTGACTTTGGCCAATTGCCAATGAATTGAATCATCGATGATATGGGCCCATCTAAAATGGCTATGCTCTCAAAAACTAGTTTCATGAAAAATAATATCCAAGGGAGGAAATTATTTGTTTGGACCCCCATGACCTTGCTCAAGAGACTATGGCATGCATAAATTATTTTCAAATTCTTCCCATTTAGCACATTAATCTTGGAGCAATTCCTTCTTGTCATTGATAGCCAATCTTTACTGATGATCCGTTAGTTATCTGCACTCTTGGCACAAAAGGTATTCAAAGACCAATGCTGACTTCTACAACTGCCTTAGGAATCAGCAACATCACTTAGAAAAACTCTGGGTTGAGCTTGACAATCTGATTCTCATGAATTGTCTTGATGGTGTATAATTTTTTTGTGCAATGCATTTAAGCACCAAATTTGGGCATTTGATTGTATATAGGAAAGTAGTTGTACTTACTAGGCTAGAAGAAACGAGGATTTTCAGTTCTTTAGCTTAAGTTTTCATGTCAACTTACCTCAAATCAGTACCTCAGATATTTTTTAACCTTCTTGAGCATTTCTACATGTTTAGTTGCCATTTGGTATTTCACGATTTACTATTTTGTGGGCTATGGAGAAAGATTTCAAGAGTAACAATAATTGGTAGAATTAAGTAATTTAAACACCAAAGAGTAACAATAATTGGTAGAATTAAGTAATTTAACCTCTTAATTGGTAGATAATTTTTATTTTTTTTATCATTAGAAGAGAACAATCTTCCAAATGCCAGACCACATCACAAGGAGGAAATTTTGACCCTTAGGCAGATGGTTTTGCCAACCTTGAATTTGCTATTTAAAAGATTGAAAACTTTAGATAAAGACTTCCATACCGGAATCACCCATGCACAATAGAAAAATAGATGTGTGTTGATTTCCTCATTGTCCAACCATAAAACATAGCAAAAGGGGCCATAAAAGCCACTTTTTATGAGCCTGTTCCTAGTTAAGACTCTATGCTATAGTACCAACCACACAAAGAAACTCACCTTGGGCCAAATAGAAGGCTACCATACGAGTGAAGAAATCCTTCAATAGGTGGCAAGTAGTCTTTCTTAGAGCAACATAGCCTAAAGATATTGTATGTTCACTTGCAAGGCTATTTCCCCAAGCAAGGGAATTGGACATGGAAGTTGAAAGAGGGCGACCCAAGAGAATTGTATAAATCTAAGAAGGCTATTTCCCCAAGCAAGGGAATTGGACATGGAAGTTGAAAGAGGGCGAACCAAGAGAATTGTATAAATCTAAGTGTGCTTGCCTTACATGGATTGGCCATTCCAAAGAGGGAGTCCAACTTTGCCCAATCTCCCAAGCTGAGCAATGGGTTGATGGTAGTGAGCAACATTGATCCATCTTGCTTCATGCAAAGAATCCATGTTATTCTTTAATTCTAGGAGTTGAATAATAGCTGGATGTTCATCCCAAGAATCAATCCAGAAGTTGGCATTTTGACCTGTTGTGCATTTTGCACCCCATCCCCGTCTTTGACCGGGGACCCCCCATTGCCTTGGTGAGATAGAGGAGTGCCGTAATAGTTCAGTCAAGTCAGAGCCTTTCATTGCCAATAATGTATTGAGTGTGGGTTATTTGTGCTTTGTGATTCAAATGTCTTCTTCCAGACCACTGACAATCACCAAATCCCCTTAGAGCCCGGAGTTTGCAGAATAGCCTTGTAAGTCGAAAACAAAATAGGCTAAAAAAAAAATTCACAAAGTTCAAAAAACTTCCTCATAACCCGAAAATGGGGTGAGAGTTCAAATTGCGCAATCTCCTTGGAGATCGAAAGTTCAAAATCGCGCCATCTTCTCCTAGGCTGCAAATAAGGAGACAAATCGTGCAGAAAGACCAATAATGCCGAAAATAATAAGTTCGAGTTTGCAAATGAAATGTTAAACCCGAAATTTCACTTAAAGGCAAAATCAGCTCATAAGCCGAAAATGTGAAAAAGGACTTAAAACTCTCAAAATCTTCTTCAGACCTGAAAATGCCAAGTCCACCATTCGGCCTACTAGCTCGAAATGGTAAGGAGATAATTTCAAAATCGGCCTCCGAGGCCGAAGTGTGAGTTCGAGTTCACAAAAGAGCTTGTGAGCCGAAATACGTCAAGGCTCACCAAATAGTCTAATAGCTCGAATTTTATAATGGGGGGGCATTGGGCATTAAAATAAAATCACGCATTCTACACAAATGCGAATTCCTAACCCGAAAATAGTTTAAAAGAAGCTCTCGCAAAAATGAGTCAATAGGCCGAAGATGGCATCACTCAAAGTCGCCCAAACACTTCATCCAGGCCGAAAGTTCAAAGCCTAAGTTCGCATTTTAAGCTATTGAGCCGAAAATCATCTTTTAGCCGAAAACTTATAGCTAAAGTCCAAATTCGCGCCAAACACCTAGTATGATGAGAATGATAGAAAGCCAAGTCACGCTAAAAATCCTTAGTTAGCCCGAAGTCATGTAAAGGACATTTGGACGAAAATGAAAGAAGTTTGCCAAAACCTTCTTCAGGTCGAAAACCGCTTCAAGCCTGCAAATCGGCCCAAAAGGCCAAAATGTGAGGTAAAACTCCCGATATCGCCAAATAAGCCAAAAAACACAAAAGCTCAAAATCGCGCTATAGAGTGAATTTAGCTGAAAAAGATAACTTATGGTGTCAAAATCACAAAACGTCCAATAGCCTAAAAGTTCTCATAGTGTAAAATCACTCATCTTCCCATTTGGCCGAAAACACCAAATGAAAATGTAATCGCACTATCCAAAATCTCTCATTTCGCTTGAAATGTTTGAAATCCATAAGAGTGAAGTGTTCAAAATTAAATCTCTTAAATTGCCTAAGGGTCTCGAAATCCGAAAGAGAAGGCGAAAAACATATAAAAGATACATCTCACAAAGAGCTTCTCAAGCCCGAACTTGACCAAGACGAAGCTAGATGTTGAAAATTTACTGTTTGTTAAACTAATTAATTTTTCAAATTGATTTATTTAAGTGAAATTGATTGTTCGCAGGTCAAAGCTAGGCGTTGGAAGAACTAGGAGAAAGCCTGAAACGTCAAGGAGCCTTGATCGCGATTAAAGCTGGAGAAGAAGATGCAGAGCGCGAGATTGGAACCAAGCATTGGGAAGCGTGCTGCTGAACCACCTAGACAATGAGTTGAAGTCCACCACCGATACCAAAAGACAAAGAACACAGAATGTTACCAACTCTACACAGTCTTGAGAAATGCACTGCTGGATTTAATTCCAGAAATTCAGTTTTAAAAATTGAAATTGTTTAATGTAAAACTGCCTGTGGGCCCCACTCAAGATATTTTGAAACAAAGGGGAAACAGGTCAGTTATGGACAACTATTCCCAACCACTAGGAGGACCGAATTAATGCCAAACGGTTGTAGGCAGTTGAGATGGTGGCTGGGTAGATAACTGAAAATTGAGTGGGCATGGGTTAAGGCTGCCAGCTTCTGGAAGGCAAATCAGGGCCCTTGGATGCAGTCCATCTTGGCCATCAATTCAAATTGTAAATTCTATAAAGGAAGAGGCGTTTCTCTTGTAAAGGATTAGATTGTTAGATAGTTAGACTCTAGTTAGATTATTGTTAGATTTTTAGGCAGTTAGAATAGGCTAGATTGTAGAAGGTTAAATTTTAGTAGCATAGAGATGCTGCAGAAATTGTTGTAATAGGCAGCTGAAATCAATATATAGACATTGATTTGGTGTTTATCATCTTGTTTTCATCCGGTTTGCATGGTTTCTTTCAGCATTCTAGATAGATCTTTCTGTTTTGGGTGTGCAGGTATTTGATGGATTCAGGCTCATACCATTGAGGATATATTGATTGTGTATCCTTTTGTATGGTTAACCCGAGCCTTTGAATCGTGCTTAGTTCAATTGCAGGTGTCCGTCTGAGCTGCGCTAGAATTGGGTGCTTAGCCATTCTCATGCAGTCTAAAAATCTTCCAAGTCCCCTTGAAGATTGCACTGTTCCTCCAAGGTTGTGAGCTATTCTGGCCAAGCAGGGATTGGTTATGTTGAATCTGTCTACCCGCATACCAGTCTTGTTAGTTTTAGGTCTCCTATCCCTTCCCCTTTGCTTTTTTTTATTTCGCAGTCTGATAATCGCAGCTGACCAGCTTGTTGCAAAGCGTAAATCTCCTTGTGCTCCCAGTAAAAAACACATTGACCGTTGAGTTATCCCGCAGTCAAGAATTGACATTTGGAACCTTGAGGTTGTCCCCTTTGATCGATTGAAAACAACATTAGGGCTTCCTTATACAAGAGAGGATAGGATACTCGGCAAGATCATTCTATTCTGCGTTGGCCGGATAGAGTTGCAGCGATGCGACTTTAGCCACGTCAACAAAATTGGCACTAGAAGGAGGGTCCCCTTGTTAGGTTCCTTGTAGTAAGTTAGTCTATTGAGCCAATTTAAATGCTATATTTGGGATATGCAAGATCCCTGTTAAATCAAAAAAGCCAAAAAAAAAAATCAAAAAGTCTGAAAAATTCCAAAAAATTTTGAGTCAGTATGTATGGTCAGTCACTTCATGAAGACTGTTCGCAGTTCAAAATTTTCCAGATACAGCAAAGGCTAAGTCTGCAGCTATATCCCAAGCACCTGCCCGAATTTGCATTTGCAGGATTCATGTCACCATAGAGCATGATGAGTTGAGTTGCTTTACGTTTCTGTCAAGAGTTGAGCTCGCATTGCAGGGGCAGATATTTTTTTGGGATATCCCCAAACCGGAGGAGCTAGCACAGTCGGATATCCCCAGTCCTCTATCCAACACTGATGAGTTTACAAGATTTAAGGACTGGATTGAGAACCAATTTGGTCCCGATGATGAATTATGCTTGGAGAGCGTGCTATCACCTTGGTGGTGCAGAATTCACCGCCCCTCACATTTGGAATTCACTTGCTTGCTATGCATGGAGGCAGTCAGTCAAGTTAAAGCCCAATTTGGATTGCCAGAAGAACCAGAGGAGAGCATCACTAGCAAGGTGTGGAGTGCCTACCTTGCTGCAGACGAGTATAGACGGACGCAAAATCAATGCAGCGCCGCATTCCCCGATGATGAAAGGATGGAATTGCCCAATGTTGACCAAGATGAACTAGTCAATCAGACTGTGGCAACGAATGATTTTGCTATCCTTGTGCCAAAAGAAGATGTGACCCTAATTTTTCTCATTCTCAGGCAGAGGTTGTAGTGAACAAAGACGAGATCATTCATTTAAAAAAACTTTTTAAAATGTTTTTTTTGTCATTTTATTTAACCCTACCAATAGCCGAGTTTCAAGTATTGGACTCGCCGAGTTTGGCGAGTCCTGGGCGATTTTTTGATCTCTGGTTAGAATAGGCTAGATTGTAGAAGGTTAAATTTTAGTAGCATATAGATGCTGCAGAAATTGTTGTAATAGGTAGCTGAAATCAATATATAGACATTGATTTGGTGTTTATCATCTTATTTTCATCCTGTATGCATGGTTTCTTTCAGCATTTTAGATAGATCTTTCTGTTTTGGGTGTGTAGGTATTTGATGGATTCGGGCTCAGACCATTGAGGATATACTGATTGTGTATCCTTTTGTATGGTTAACCTAAGCCTTTGAATCGTGCTTGGTTCAATTTCAGGTGTCCGTCTGAGCTGTGCCAGAATTGGGTGCTTAGCCATGCTCCTGCAGTTTGAAAATCTTCCAATTCCCCTTGAAGATTGCACCGTTCCTGCAAGGTTGTGAGCTATTCTGGCCAAGCAGGGATTGGTTATGTTGAATCCGTCTACCCGCATACCAGTCTTGTTAGTTTACGGTCTCCTATCCCTTCCCCTTTGCTTTTTTTTTTTTTTTATTTCGTAGTCTGAGAATCGCAGCTGACCAACTTGTTGCAAAACGTAAATTCCCTTGTGCTCCCAACAAAAAACACATTGATCGTTGAGTTATCCCGCAATCAAGAACTGACATTTGGAACCTTGAGGGTGTCCCCTTTGATCGATTAAAAACAACATTAGGGCTTCCTTATACAAGAGAGGATATACTCGGCGAGATTATTATATTCTGCGTTGGCTGGATAGAGTTGTAGCGATGCGACTTTAGCCACGTCAACATGACCATTATGGACAATCCAAAGCAAATGGTTTTTATAAAGAGCTTCCCCCACTTTTAGAACAACAAGAATGGGTGAATACTTAGAGATAAGAGACAACTTGATGATACTCTCTAAGGTGTTATTCTTTGTATACTTAGCTCATAGATTAGCTACCCACAATGGAGGAGTCATAAGCATTCTCCAATAAAGTTTAGCTGCCAAAGTCTTATTGTGCTTGGTGGAGGATTGAAAACCTACTTCACCTTCCTACTTGGGTTGACAAAGAATGTCCCATTTAACAAGGGATCACCACTTTCTTTTTTCTTGCAAACCACTCCATGTGAATTTTTGGCAAAGGTAATGTTTCAAAGTTTGACCTAGAATAGTTAGGATAGAGAAAAAAATGTGTACAAGGCTTGAAGGACTTCCTTAACCAATGACATTCATCTTGTAGATGAAAGCCTTTTATTAGTCTACTTTTGCAATTTCATCATTGATTTGTTGATAATCCAATGCTAATCTTTAAGTTGTTTAGTTGCAGGAGTCACCTTGAAGGACTTCCTTAACCAATGTCATTCGTCCTGTAGATGAAAGCCTTTTATTAGTCCACTTTTGCAATTTCATCATTGATTTGTTGATAATCCAATGCCAATCTTTAAGTTGTTTAATTGTGGGAGTGACCCCTAGATATTGACATTGAAGAGATCCTCTTTTAAAGTGGAAGATGTTGAGAGTTTGATCCTCTATTCTATGGGATCAATGAAAGAAAATGATACTAGATTTGGCATGATTAACCAACTGATCAATAGCTCTAAAAGAAACATAAAGAAGCTTCTACAATTGTTGAGCTTTCAAGTAAGTAGCTTTACCTAGGAGCATAGAATCATCCACAAATTGAAAATGGGAGGGAGGACAGGAACCTTTGGCCAATCAAAACCAGTGATCTTTTTTTCCTTACAAGATTTAGTTGCCAATTTGCCAAGGCATTTTTCCCTAACGAAACCCCCTAGAAACCAATAAAAGCTGGAGGGAGTACCATTAACTAGGACATAAAAAGTTAATTGAAGACAAACAAGCTCTAACCTGTGCAATCCAATCCTTAGAGAAACCGAATTGAGCCAAATATTTACATAGAAATACCCAATCCACTCTATCATAGGTATGCTTTGGAAAAATCCAGTTGATAAACATAGAGGAAGATTTTTTGGTATCCATGGAATGTAGGGCCTCCTGGGCTAACACAATCTCACCATGAATTTGATGACTTGAGACAAAACTGCCTTGTTCTAGAGAAATGATCTTGTGAAGAAGAGGTTTTATCCTAGCTTACCGGGTTCGCCTCCCCCCCTCCCTGGGTCAGGTCCGGTCCGGCCTTGGTTCGACTAGGGTTCGAATTTCCCAGAGGGGGTTCAACCTGGTTCGAACCCAGGTGGACCAAGATTGAACCCGGGCGGACCCAGGTCGAACCCGAACGACTGGGCAGCCCAAAACGGGTTTTTTAATGCAAAATTTAATTTTTTTTTGAAATCCGCCATGTAAAAAGTCAATTTTATACCCTAAAAGTGACTTCTAAAACATAATCTTGACTCATTTCTCCTCATTTGTGTTGCAAACAAAAGTTTTTTGACAGCAGGTTGAAGAAAGGGTGAACAAAGTTTGGCTTCCAAGATCAAATAGGAGTTGAAGACTGATTTTTGAAGCTTCAACAAGTGTTTCAGCATCATTTCCATACATTTGCAAGCTCCCATTGGCTACAAGAGGTAGGTTTTTTAACATTTTTTTCCAACTATTTTTGTTTCACAAATTGTCAAACATGAAACATTAATTGTTTTTCATTATTTTGTTTTTGTTTTTGAATATGTTTATGTTATTTATTGCCATGGGAACTAGAATGGCATCTACCTCTTCCTCCGTTGGCAATGAACAAACAATTACAAAACAAAGAAATGATCCGAATTCTCCCTTATGGAAGTATGTTGACATTTTAAACCAACTTCCAAGAGGTGGGAGATTCTGTTGGAGCAGCCAAGGATGTGGTATTGAACGTAATAGTTCATATTATCGGGTGGTAGGCCATTTGTGTGGAATAAAAAGAAGAGGCATCAATAAATGCCCTGGAAAAGATAGTAAACCTATACCAGATGAGACAGTGATGAAATATTTTAAGGAGCATGAGGAGGCAGCAGAGAGAGAAGCCCGTAGATTGAATCAAACCGCAACAAAGAAAACAAGGGGAATGCAAGCCCCATGTAATCCCGATGTTGTAGTACAAGACCACCCCTTCTTTTCCACAACTGAACCTGAAAATGAACCACCCTTGACACGCAAAAGAACAAAGGGCCCTTTAGAAACCGCATTTCAAAATGAGAGTAGAGACATTGCTGACCAAGATATAGAAAGGTGCATTTGTGGAAATGGGTTTGCTTTCAATGTTGTTCGCTCCCCATATTGGAAGCAAATGATAAAAAGTGTTAATGAAGCTCCAAGAGGGTACAAGGGCCCAGGTTATGAGAAGGTACGTGGAACATTATTGGACAAAGAGGTGAAGAGGGTTGAAGATGGATTGAAACCCATAAGGGATTCATGGGCTGAGATAGGTGTAACAATTGTTTCAGATGGGTGGAAAGATGCTAAAAATCGTCCATTGATCAATGTCATAGTGGTGTCCCCTAAAGGGGCAATGTTTTTGAAAGCTGTGGATTGTGAGGGCCAAGTAAAAGATGGCCAATTTATGGCAGAAATTCTCATCTCCGCCATTGAGTCAGTGGGACCCCGCAATGTTGTCCAAGCCATAACGGACAATGCAAGAAATTGTAGAGCTGCTGGTTTGTTGGTTGAGGAACGCTCTGATCACATCTTTTGGACACCTTGTGCGGTCCATTCACTCAATCTTATGCTACAAAGGATTGGGACTAAAATAAAATGGATCAGAGATTTGTATGCAGAGGCTGAGGACATCCAGATGTTCATCACAAACCACCACATGTCTCAAGGGATTTTTAGATCCTTTTCGAATTTGGAGCTATTGAAGGTAAGTGAAATAGAAATTTAATTTTACATTTTCTGATTTTTTTAATTTCAATGTTCATAATATCATCGTGTATTCTTCTTTAAAGTTTGGCTTTATTTTTTAATCATTTTGGCATTAATTTGTGTTATAGGTTGCTGGGACCCGTTTTGCATCAAACACAATCGTCTTAAGACAACTTGTGAAAGTTAGAGTGGCACTATGCAATATGGTGATCAACAACAATTGGGCTATATGGAAGCAGAGTAGCAGTGAGAGGGTAGAAAAAATTAGGGAGAGAATATTGAATGAGAAATGGTGGGATCTTGTTACATATCTCCTAAGTATCACTGAGCCCATTATGAGTATGATTCGCTATACCGACATGGATAGGCCTTGCATTGGTGAGATTTATGATGGCATTGACTCAATGCTTGAAAAAATAAAGTTCACTATAAATGCAAAAGAGAATGACCCCGAGGAGAAATTCTTCAAAGAAGTGAAAGCAATTATTGTAGAAAGGTGGAATAAGATGACCACTCCTTTGCATCTTCTTGCCTATTCCTTGACACCAAAGTACTATAGCAATCAGTTTCTTGATAAACCAGGAAGGATTCCACCATGGAGAGATCTAGAAGTATCTGATGGGTACAAGACAACATTTCTTAGACTATATCCTGATGATGATTTGCGAGATAATGTTACAAATGAGTTCATAGAATTCGCAAATGGGAATGGTCTAAGTGTTGAGGCACTCCGTCATAGATCCAAGAAGGATGCTCATAGTTGGTGGTACTTCCATGGTGCATGCTTCCAACACCTACAACCCTTCGCTGTAAAAGTTTTATCACAAGTAAGTTTAATTAATTAAAATTTATCACAAGTTTATTTATAGTTTACTTTGTTTTCATAGGTTGATAGTAATTTTTTATTTTAATTTTATTAATGTATAACTTTAATTGTTTACTTTGTCTTCATAGGTTGCTAGTTCATCTGCTTCAGAAAGAAATTGGAGCACATACTCTTTCATCCACTCAGTAAAGCGCAATAGGTTGCTATCAAAAAGAGCGGAGATTTTAGTATATGTGCATTCCAACCTACGTCTTCTTTCACACAAACAACGTGACTACACACAAGGGGAAACAAAGATGTGGGATATAGAGCCAGAGCATACTGATTTGGATGCTCCTACTTCTCAGCTTCTTGCATTGACACTTGATGACTTGGAGGGCGAGCAAACTTATAGTGCAAGTGCAAGTGGCGTTGGCTCATCTAATGTCAATGTCAATGATGAGGATGAGGAGGAGGAGGAGGAGGATGAATTAGCTGATCCATTTGATGATTAAACTTTATATTGTTGAAAGTTGAAACAATGATACTTGAATATTTTGTCATTTTGATATTAAACTTGATGTATATGATGCTATTATCAATTATGGTATGATCATGATGCTATGATTACAAGTTTATGTTTGTTTTGTTGTTTATATGATGCTATGTGACATGCTAATCTTAATTCATGCTTATAGGCTGCACAAATATTAAAATATATATATATATATATATATATATATATATATATATATATAAAATTTACATGTTTTTGTACTAATGAACCCAAACAAACCCAAACCTCTTTTCAAAATTTTGCTGTACCGGCGTACCGGTTCTTTGAACCCGAACCGGTGCCCGAACCCGAACCGGCAAGCTAGGTTTTATCCTTTCTACCATATTTTTAGAGACTATTTTATTATCATACAAAACATTGCATAAAGCTATAGGTCTAAAACCTGAAATGTTCACCACTTTAGTTGCATTTGGAATTAAGAGCTATAAAAGTTTTGTTGATTTCTTTTGGCATTGTTTTTTCTGTCCTTACCTCTTCCACCACTTCAAGGAGCTCCCCTATAATAACGTCCTTGAATGTTTGATAGAATTTAATTGGAAATCCATCTAATCTTGGCATTTTGCCTTTCTTTGTATTGAACACCATTGACTACAATTCACCTTCTATATTTGGAATGTTTAGGTTTTCATTGTTTTGATCTGATATTATTTTAGGAAGGATATCTAAGACTATATATTGGGTCATCTCATCTAGAGGTTAGGCTCTAAATATCTGCTAGAAATATTGTTGGGCAATTTTCTGCATACCTTCCATAGAGTACTCCTTCCCATCTCACATAGTAAGAGCGTTGATGTAGTTATGAGCTCGTCTAGTCAGCAATAATTTATGAAAGAAGGCAGAATTTTATCACTTTGTAACAACCGAATCCTAGATACTTGCATGCACATAATTTCTTCTCTAGTTTCCCATTCTTGAAGAGAAGCTTTCAAAAGGTGTTCTTTATGAAGCATGCCATCAATGCTTCCAAAAGTTCTAAGGTTCCGATTGAGCTCTTCCAACTATTCAAGGATTTTTTGTTTTTTCTCCTTGATGTCACCGAATTCAGTCTAGTTCCAATTTTTGACCTTGAGATAGTTTAACATTTAGTAAAGGAAAACATGTCTGTTCCATACGTAGGTTTACCTTGCAATCATCATTGTTGAATGAGTTGACCTATGTTTTCATGACAGAGCCACATCAACTAGAACCAAAAAGGAGCGTGACACAAAAATGATTTACCCATGTCCAAAGATATCGGCTAGTGATTAGAACCAATGTTGTTTAGAATTTGAACCTTAGGGATGTATTCCTTTAATGACCATTCTTCTGACAAAAGGAATCATTCCATACATTCCAAGATGCATTCTAGTTCTTGTCTTTTATTGGTCCATGCCATTAACCCATAAGTATTGAGAAAATCCACTAAGTTAAGAGATTGTATGTAGCTAGCCATATTGGATGTGGTAGAATCCAAGAGTAACAATCTACCTTGTTTTTCCTATAGAGTAAGGATGGTATTGAAATCTCTACCAAGGAGGACAAGAATATCAAGAAATCAACAAATCATAGATTCTATATGTTGCCATTGCAGTAGCTTTTTCGTTGATAGCATTAGGAGCATAAACATTTATAAAGAAAAACCATTGTACATTCACTCAAGAGTAAGCATGTAGAAGAAAAATTGAATAATGTTGAGTATCAAGAGATATTGCTCAATATTCATTCATGATGATCTACCAAGTCTACAAGTGCAAGTCGAGGTGTCATCCCAGTCACTACTCCACCAAATCAAGGAGGTCCACATTAGTACATCCAAATTCACTGAACCAAACTCATCATATGGATGGTGCAAACTCCAATGTACCTACCCCCACTATCTATTGGTCGAATGTTCCAGAGATGACATGTGTCAAAGCGTTGTAATTATTTCATTGGCTAGAATAAAGTTTGTTGTAACAAACCCTAATTAGGGTTTTATTGTAAAATCTCGTCCATTGATCTCAAATCCATCTGAGCCATTCATTGTAAAATGAGCTCTCTATTTAAAGCTCAAGCTCTTCATTTGTAAAGGTTAATAGTAATAGAAGAGTTAATAGCTCAAGAATAGTAGAGTGAATAGTAATTAGAATAGAAGTTAGATTAGGAGAAGGCAAAGATTGTTGCCAAAACCTTGTTGTAAAGAACAATTGATTTCATTGAAGTTATGGTGAATTTGTTTTGTTACTTCAACAACTTGCATGTCTTTACTTCTCAATTTACTTTCATGTTGATTAGATTGAATGGAAAAATTTGTTGAATGCATTTGGGTGGAATCCGTTTAGTCCATACCACTAGCGTCTTGCTGATTGTAAGTGTGCCTTGCGTGGTCAACTGGAGTGATGTGAGCTTAACTTCAAATTGTTATATATCCGTTGTTTATGCATTAACTTGAATGCTAATCAATGTTTGATGATAGTGATTTGAACATCTCTGAATTATCCCTTAGAAGATTGCGCTGCGTTTGTGTCAAATTGTTCAGTTTGATGGCGAGTCCTCGCCCAGTAGGATTCCATCGATTCATTCACTCTTCTCTTGCATTCGTAGGATTAGAGTAGACTCCCTAAACCCCATGCCTTTTGCTCTTTCTTTATTCTCCAAGCAAGTTGATAGAATCTAAGTTCCAGTGATTCAAGCATTCAACAATTCAGCATAAGTCCCCTTGTGATTCCAGCATAATCACATCAAATCATTGAGCTTATCCACACTTCATTACCTGACATTCATGAACCTTGGAGTTATCTCAAGTGATCCTTAAGCTAATCTTCAGCATTTGAGTAACTTTGTTTAAGAGAGGATAAGATACTTTTGGGTATTTTATTCTATTTTTGCATGTGCATAAAAAACACATTAACAGGGTCCAAAAGGAAAAATTTACATGGCCCAAAAAATTAAAAATGTTGACCAAAACTGTGAGAAGCTTGTGAAAGTTCTTTGGGAATAAAGACAATATATTTTTTGATGGTTTTGAAATTATGTGTTGAAAGTTATTGAAAATCAATAGACTACAAAACAAACACCTGGACCCTAGTTGTGCAAAAAATAGAGCTTTAGCCATGCCACCAAGAAGTGGAGATTTTCGGGATTAAAAATGGTAAACATTTGAGAGTGAATATTTTAAGCCCTTGGAGAAATGTGTAGGTAGAAATCCATTAACCCTCATGCACACAAAAAAAAAAGTACAAAAATCGCATGACCTTCAAATTTTTTTGTGTCATTGACAATCACTAGAATTCTAAACTACCATGTGACCTTGGATACTCAAGTTGTTTTTTCTAAAACCCTAACTAGTAGCATGACCTCAAGAACTCAAGGAGTTGTTTTAAAAAAAACCCTAATCCGTTGAGTGACCTCTAAAATTCATGATGTTTTTTCCTATAACCATAAGCTATTGTGCAACCTTTGAATTTGGAGTCAGTTTTTTTGAAACAACATGATTTCTGAGTAAGAAATCTAAAAATTGTTTTGGTAAAAACCCATGCGAAAAAAAAACCACGCAATTTTACCAAATGAGGCTCACTATTTTTGTGTTTCATTTTGCCTTCCAAATTTCTATTTGAGTATCATGGCAAAAACTGCATGTTCTTGACTTAATTTTTCAGTCTTCATGGTGAGAGCTTTCTATGAAAATGGGATTTTGGGCATTTTTTTGCACGTTAGTAACACCACAAATGACTTAAAAGTTCAAAACTTGTATTCAAGAGTCCTTTCTGAAATGTGATCTTGATTTGGTTGATTCCTCATTAACCTTGTGAAACTACATTGCTTGCTTTGTGTTAACACATAGATGCTTATAGTAGACTACTCTAGAGGGGTTTTTAGTCCAACACATTGCAAGGTCGCCATTATTGGTTATGAATCTAGTGGAATCAGAACTGTTGTTTCCAATTTACCTAAGGAAGCCAGCTGCAAACCACCATGGAACAAAGAACATAATTATTAATGGAGTTGATAATTATTTTGTTGAGGTAATAATTGTCAATAGAATCCAAAGAAGTTAGCCCTTTACTAAATATTTGGGTCTTCATACTAATGTTCACTTCTTATTATTCTTCGATATTCCATGATGAAAGTGCACCCCTGATATGTATGTGTTAGATGACTGAAATTCTTGTTTATTGAATGTGAAATTGTTTTACCATCATCAAGCCAATATTTGGTGGTCACAAGATCAGCTAATTAATTATTTACCGAGTTCCTTGCAATAAATTTATCCCCGCACCTTACTAATAGAATCCAACGAAGTTAGCCCTTTGCTAAATGTGTGGGTCTTCATACTGATGTTCACTTCTTAATACTCTTCGATATTCCATGATAAAATTGCATGTAATGTCCCTCCTAGTTATGTATTAATCTTCCTGTCAAAACCGAAGTTAGAAGAAGATAAAATGGACAATATATATATATATATATATATATATATATATATATATATATAATGTAGTTAACAAATTTTGATTTAAAGAATTAACAAGTACATGGGGCGAAGTCTCAAGTTATGTCCCCAGGTCGGGTTTCATACACTCAGGCCCTCTAGCTTGGAGAATATAGGATCCATCCAAAGCGACCCTAGCATATTGACCGTCTTCCCATGGAGAACTACTCCCAACACTCCTCTTGGAACCATACATGGATCCAAGTCTACCAGGGAGGATCGATAGATAATCGATTCCCGTCTTGGATGTTACATCTTACATCCAAGCCTACCAAGGAAGAACGTCATATGTTCCATTCCTGTCTTGGATGATACATCTTATCTCCAAGTCTACCAGGGAGGATCATCAATGACCACGTCCCGACTGGGATGAGGCATTCCTACATCCAAGCCTACCACATATGCATATGATTAATCAGTATATACTGCCTACCAGAGATTATAATAATCCTGAAATTGGACTAAGAGAATTATGTCAATTCCCCTTAGTCCCCATAATTCATTTAATAATATCATATTACTATTTGTCAAGTAATCATCATTAACATTTATAGCTTCATAACATTTCCTAATAGCTTATTCAATATTGTGATCATCTGCTTACATCTTTGACTCTAAAATGTTCATTAATATATTTATATATATATGAGTGTGTATACACACACACACACACACACACACACACACACACACACACACACACACACACACATATATATATATATATATAATTCTCCATCTTACACAGATGGCAGGAATCATATATATATATACTGTGTGTGTGTGTGTACATCCACATACATACCAAACTGTATTAACAATTCTTTTACTGCGTTATCATTAATTCCCTACAAGACAGAACTTAATTATTGTCCCTATTCACCTCTATAATCTTTTACAGACTTAGACTCCCGAATTATTAATATTCTACTCACCTCAAAATTCAGTGCTGTGCTGCTTTGTCAGTTTGACTTCCACCGTGTATGCTCTGCCGACTTCCCTTTTCTTTCCTTTTTTTCCGTCCCCTTCTCTGCAAGCATTATCGGGTTATTCGTACCCATGGTAGGGAAGGGTTGTGTCCCACCACGGGGTCCCTTCCGCAGGAAAGGGTGTGATGGTGGTCACAGCCCCAGAGCTGCGATCCCCATCCCACCACTTCCCACGGGGTGGGAAATAAAAATAGTTGTTTTCGTATTATTAATATATTACTTCTTTATTAATATATTAACATTATTTTAATGTATTACTTCCACATTTAATATATTACTAATAAACTTATTAATATATATTATCATCATTATTAGTGTATTCTTTAGCATTTACATTAATAAAATTATTGATGCCAATTATCATTAATATATTCATATATATATTATCACTGATAATAAGCTTGTAAATTTCAATGAATGCATTTATAAAATAGAGATTAATTTTTATGATTCCTAAGAAAGTCTTACATCATGTGATATAATCGAGGGTTATCACATTGCACCCCTGCCATGCACATGTTAGGTGACTGAAATTCTTGTATATTGAATGCCAAGTTGGTTTATCATCATCAAGCCAATATTTGTGGTCACAATGTCAGTTAATTGAATCTTTCACCAAGTTCTTCCTTGCAATAAATTAATCCCTAAGATAAAGTGCACCAACTTAGGTTGTCCCCCTTTATCAACAAGACTTCAGATTTAAAAGTTGGTCCTTATTCATTGCTTGAACATTTATTGGCATTGGTAACCGATTTCAGGGAGAATGCCCAAGATTGACTTTGCAAATTGTAAAATTGGTTATTTTAACTGTTCATACTTGTTTGCAATTTGTGTTGCATGCCATGCACCACACATTTTGTCTTTTTTTGCCTTTTCTTTTAGGTGTTTAAACTTTAGATGTGCTCATCGTGTCCTTTCTTAGCATTGATATGGATGTAGGCTTTGGCAAACTTCAGTACTATTATTAGTATCACTTAATGTATCTGTTGCATTCACCTTATCTTCACTTTTTAAATTCAAGGCTGTCATCGGCATTATGTTGTTGGTGGTACCATCTTGACCTTCATGTAGTACTTTGGCCATAATTGCTCATTCACCAACCTTTCTTCAATCCATCTGTTGAAAGATTCTCTAAGTTGGAAATTGGCTCCTTAAACCTTTCGTATCATACACTGACTGTCATCTTTTCTGCTTGGTATTAAAGATTTCTGCAACAATCTTGTTATCCCTCAATGATTGAATTAGTTTTCAAATTTAATTCTCCACTTAGGCCATGTATCAATCATTGTCTACTGTTGATTTTTCTGTAGCCGTTGTGTTTGGCAGCTGTTCTCCTCCATCAGGACACACTCTCCGAATATGGTGCAGTAGTCAGTTTTTAAGTTTTTGTTTTATCTTTGTTAATTTTAGTACTTTCAGATTGAATAAAACTCAGAAAATCAGAATTAGTTTTAACTAGGTTAATTAAATTTATTGTTTTCCAGATTTAAGCATAGTAAAGGAAATGAATGCATAAAGACAAAACACGGTTACCCTGGGAAAACCTCCTAGGAGGAAAAACCCAGCCAGAAAAGATCCTCAGATCTGATTATGGTTTTGAATTCAACTGATAATTACACACTTATCTGGAGTATAGATGTTGCAGTCACAAGGAAGATGACATAGAAGTCTACACAATTAGTTTGCTAATGGAGATCATGATTTGCAGTCCTCCTAATCAGACTTGCTGTGTGTAACAAGGGTAGCAGCACCTTTCAAGTAGTTCACAGTCCTTCTATAGGGTTTGTTTGGGCCTTAATGGAGTTCACTATCTCTTGGTGGTGATCTGCTGCCTTTGATGAAGTTCGCTGTTATCAACTGCCTTGAATATATATTTCGCTTCCTTAGAATATATTTCGCACCTTCTTGCAAAATTGAATGAATGATGTTATGTGAAGTATATGCTTTATTTATAGGAGTAGTAATACTTCTTAATCATGTCGGCCTTCTTTGCAAATTAAGCATATTAATTTATTTAATTCCTTTTAAGCGAATTGGATAGGGTCGGCCCTATCATGGAGGCGAGTTGGGTTTGGATGTAGCGTGGAGACCTTTTAGGTGGAGCCGAGAGGTATTGGGCCTGGCCCTATATGTTGGAGGCGGATTCCAATGTTGCCCAAGGCAATTGGAATCCGCCAGCCCTAATTACAAACAACAATCTTTTCCTTTCTTTATCTGGCCACAGATCTCTTGTGTTTTTAAGGGTATGCTGTTTTCTTTTTCTTATATTTAGATTCAATTCTAAATTCTGAGAGAAGCTGAGAGAAGCTGCTATTCTTCTTAGTATAAGGTGCTTTAGTTGCTTTTTTGCTTTAGATTCTTCTTCTAGCCTAGGCAGTATCCTGAACTGGGGAATTTTATTGTGAATCATGGAGTTCTCTTGTTGTATAAAAGAGACCTAGGACACACCATCGAAAGAACAGAGATAGAGACAGCAGACAGAGAGTGCATATTTGAGTGTTGAATTTGTACAGTGTAATTCTTCCAGTTTTAATGAAAAGGTGGATGCAGTTTCAAGAGTTCAGATTTGTGAGTAATTGCTGTTCATATTTTGAATTTTAAGCGGTATGTGTTTGTAGATTAGCATACTTAGATCTGCTTTTTTAATTAGAATTTTTCATTTTCTGATACTTTGCAGCTAGGATTCATTTTCTCTGTGCACATGATACTTTCGCTTGACATGATACTTTCGCTTGTAATTTCAGACGAGGTCTTGGTTGGCATCTGCTGAACTTTGGTAGTTTTTGTCTATCTTGGGTATCAGATTTGCCTTGATGCTTTGGTTTTCCAAGTTTTATAACCCTTATCTGATTAAACTAGCTCTGCCTGGCTTAATTTCATCTTTTAACCTACAACCCTTGTCTTCTTTGGTAGAACTGGCTGATCTGTACTTTAGCTAGTATCTTTTGTCAACTTGACCATTAGTTGTCAAAATAGTAACACCCATTGTAATGTCAAATAAGGTCTTGGTTAACTTCTTCTGTGAGCTCTGGAATTTTTTGTCTTGTTGAGTGTTGGGATCACATGCTTTTTTTGGCAATCACAATGGCCTCAGTGATGAAGTTGTATAACCCTTCTCAGATTCTCTGATTAAACTAGTTTTTCCTAGCTTCCATTCCTCTTTAAACCTACAAATCTTGTCTCTTCTTATAGAATTGGTCTGTCTGTAATTGTTTTGGTTCCTTATCAGTTCTCCATTCCATAATCTCTCAGGAAAAATTAAAGCCTTACAACTTCATACTCTAAGTTGATGCTTAATATCTTGTTTTCTTCACTTCCAATCCTTCCCTTTCCTTTGATAGCCCTTTGATCGTGGAGCTACCCTCATTGTTGTTGAATCTCTCCTCTTCCTTTTCCTTATTACCCACAATCTTTTTATTGTTAGACTTACATTCATAATTGTTGGTTTTCCTTTCCTTAACAACAATCCTTCCCTTGTCATTGACCTTGTTATTTTTCTGAGTCCAAATGTTTTTTTCTTTCCATCTTTGGATTTAATATAGTTTTTTTTTTTTTTAATGTATTCTCAATTTTTGCCATATCAGGAATCACAAAATCTTCTTCAGCTGTCTATGTTAAACACTGCCAAATTTTGGTTCTTTTTCTGCTTTTGCAGTCTTTTTTGACCATGTCATTCCTCTTTGGACTTGTTTATATAGGGGTACATGTGTAAGTTATTATCAGTTATGAACACAAAACTTATTAACTCCTTTGATGAAATTGCTCTCTTTTCTTGTTTTCTTGGTTTTTTGTTAGACAGTCTTGGTATCAGTTTTGAATTCGATGTCTCTCAGCTTCTAGTTATTCTATTTCTATGCCCTATGAAGTCCATGCAGCAGGAAGCCAGATGTTGGTAATTTAACTAGTATTTGCTTGATAGGTTCATTTGATATGAGATTGTCTTACCTAGTATGGTATGAAAACTAAGAAAGAGATCCTTTCAGGATAAGGAATACTTTGAAATTACTATTTGTAATTTCCATTCTATATTCGAATATAATGATATACGTGTATATGGAACCCTTTTCAGCCAGCAGGAATTATTATAAAGACTTTAGTACCATGTTTATGGAGTACAAGTATTTGTTTTCTGTTCTAGTAAGTGGAAAAATCTTGAAGGGAATACTTTTTTTTAAGGATTAAAGGCATTTCTCTTTTTCTTTGAAAATAATATGTCTAGAGGAGAGGAGATGATTATTATAAACACAGTTCAAATTGTTTCATTAGTTATGATGATATATTACAAATAACTCTTTTATCCTAAATGATAACTTGAATCCTCTAGGGTTGTTGCCCTTTGTTGTTTGACAATTTTGTTATGAAGCTTACTCACTTGCTGCCATTACTATATTTATGTTTACCTCCAACATTTGAAGTTCTCTTTCTGAATACTTTGTGTTTCTAAGTTATTTAAGTATTGAATTTATGTTTTGTGACTATGCTCTAATGGAGATTTTACTTACAAAGAGAGTTTCTTTTTGTTTTTGTAGTTTCTTGAGAACCAAGGTGTCCTACTAAACGTAACATCAGAGAATGCAATTGAGGTAAGTCTTCTTCTCACTTACATTACATGAAAGAGTTTAAGGCAACTAGATAAACTTTGAATTCTTTTCTTATCATACATATACCTACTATTATGTCGCCTTCTCATACCTGAAAAATATAAATAAGAGCTCTTCATAAAGCAATCACTAGATCTTGGATTTTCTTATTGAATTGGTCTTTTAATTCTCCTCAAAATGGAATACAAAAATGGCACACTTTGTATATACAATAATGAATTAATTTGTGGTGCTGGGTCGTTTATTCAAAGCTAAGACACATTTTATAGTTGAGAGATTAGAAGGTATGCAACCTTTGTCAAGCACAATAAACAATGAACTGACTTAGAAGAAAAGGATAGGCACAAAGAACCCAAAAGGAAGCTAGGATAACAGAGAATAGACTCTAGGGAATGAGAACACAAAAGAACTTGAAACTATACAAACTGAGAACCCCCAATAAACTAGAAAAGGCCATCACTTCCATTTGGCTAAGCCCTTCCTTTTGCTCTTGGTAGAAAGGGCATCCATGGACCATTGAGATCCATTATCAACAGTATCCCTATCTTCGATCCATAAATTCTCTGCTTCAGATTTTTGTCCTTTCTTCTAATATTTGGTTTTGGGATGCAACTTGTAGTTTGGGCAATGGAGCATTTCCTTAATGGGACAACCACATCAACATGGTCATTGAAATCTAGAAACTTTGCCTCGAGATCTTCCATAAAAGGAAAAATACCCTCTATGTGATGTCCTCACTTTGAAATAGAATTTAATGGCAAATAATAATAATATTAGTAAAATTCAAAAGAATAATAAATAAAATTAAAATTTAAAATATAAAAGAATATAATTAAAATTTAAATAAGTCAATGAATGGTCAAAAGATATGGAATGAAAAGTTGTGACTTACTCAAACATGAGATATAAAAGGGAGAAGAGAACCTCATTAGAGAGGGGATGATTTGGGAATCATAAGTGCAGATCAGATTTAAATAAGAAGTGCAGATCTGATTGTGAAAGGTTGTGTCCCTTTCAAAGGGCAGAAATAATGAAGAGTTGCGCTCTTTCAAATGGTGCTAATGGTGAAATGGTGTGTCTCTTGCCAAAGGGCATACATGATGAAGAGATGTGACCTCTCCCTCAGTCACATTGAGAGATATAAATGAAAGGAATCAAAAGCCTCTAGTGACATCACCATAGATCAGATCAGATCAGATCAGAACTGTTATTAAGTTACAGGCAGTAACATCTTTGTTCTGGATGGTATGCATGGGGATGTGCTGAATATGTATGCTTAACATATGAAGCCTGATAATGTTCTTATGCAGAATTTATTAGTAATATTAATATAGACTGCAATATGTATTACAGTTGTACTTAATTTCATATACATTAATAATAAATGAGTAGTTAGTATACTCATAGCCTAATCCTTGTTTTTTTGCTAATACCTATGCTAGGATTGGATGTGGAATTGTTAGGGAAGGGCGATATTAATACCTCGCAAGGTAGATAAGACCTGCAGTGGAATGGACATGTGCTACATCATACAAAGGCAATGGATAAGGCCTACGGTGGAATAGGCATGTGCTAAATCATACAAAGACAATGGATAAGGCTTGGGTGGAATGGGCATATGTTACATCATACAAAGGCACTACTTGTGGAGGATGGTTTTTTGGCACCCTAACAAAGATACTTCGCAATCTCCACTAAGCTTGATCATTAGGATTGATTAGGGATTAGACCGGGCTATGTTGATTATCCCTTGTACGATATATACTAATTGTTCCCCTAGAGCTAACAAATGCATAATAAAATATAATAAGTATGATGAGTTGTGTTTAATTATTTGAAAATTCAAAATAGGCTATCTCCTAATAGGGGACCTTACACTCTATGTCTAAACAAGTGGCCTCCCGCTCAACAAGTTGATTAATTCCAAAAAAATCTTTTGTAGGAGGGTTATGAGAGTGGGGAAGTTTTGCAGAGATCGTGATATCTATTAAAATCGTAGGTTTAGGCCTTGTCTCCATTAGAGATTCCATGGACTTACCCTGATTATGCTAGATGAAATCCACGTTTGGGGAGCCAAACTTCTTAATCCATTTTTTGAGTTAGATCTTCCTTGATCCTAGCAATTTAAATTATTTAATTGAAGAGAAACCAGTGATTTTATGTCCAATCACGTTGGATCAAATCCATCTAAATGGAAGGTTTTCATAGTTTAAGAATTGAGTCCACGTGTCAAAAGAGGAATGAATTGTGATAGAATGAGGTACAAGCTGTTGATACATGACAGCTTCGGTAAGATAAATGATTGAATGAGAGACTTCGGTAAGATAAATGATTGAATGAGAGATAAATGAAGTCTCTCATTCAATCATCTATCTCATCGATAGACTATAATAGATTTCACTTATTATTCTTTTGTTCTATCATCTGATATTACTATTATAATTGCTCTACTTATATATATGGTGCATTATCGGTTTTTTTAAGATTATAATCATACAAACTGATGTTAAATTTATGATCATGCTAGGATCGTATTTCACTATCTGTGTTAATATATAAACATTGCAATCTAACAATAAACAGTAATTTTGATATCCCTATTGTTATCGGGCTTCATTGTTAATGCTACCGATTAGTTATTGGGCTTCATTGCTAATGCCACTGATTAGCTATCGGACTTCATTGTTACACATTGACACCGATTAATATCGGCATTAGATTGGTTACGTATTGCAAATGAAAAGGCACGATCAAGTGGCATCTTGATCGGCCATGTCTAATAGACATGTCCGATCAAGGTGTCACTTGATCGTCCCTATTTTTTTATATATACCGATTAATGATAAATGGAGAAGACATCGAAATTATTAATGCTCTATCTCCACCTGCAATACACAGAATATAATTAATCACCAGAACAATTATATTGTGATAAACATTTACATTGAAATACAACAACATTATATATATACCTTGATCATTGAATTGGAATTTGAAAAATATTTACATGGTATCAGAGCGCCGATAGATCGAACCCGCGTCTTTCAAATTTGTGAAAAATTCAAGTCAAGAATATATCTAACATTGCATTTCTCCAAATGGCCAACACTATTAGATTTGAGGATAGGCTTGAAGGAGGTGACAATTTCTCAGCATGGAAGTTCAGAATTAAGATGATTTTAAGAGAGAATAAAGTTGAATCATTTGTAAAAGCTGAATCTAAAGAACCTGAGAATGAACCTGACAAAACGACATGGATCGAAGGCAATGAAAAGGCCATAAAAATCATAGTTGATGGGGTGAGGAATAATATTATGCCTATCATAAAGAAACATGAGACGGCCTACCATATGTTCAAAGCACATGAAAATGCATTTGAGATATCCAATGCAAGTAGAACCTTGGCCTTAAAAAGAGAAATAAATCATATAAGTATGATCAAAGGGGAGTCAGTCAATGCCTACTTCATGCGGATATCAGCCCTAAGGGATGAACTAGCAACACTTGGATATGAGATCCAAAGCAAAGAGTTAACACTCATTGCCCTAGATGGGTTGCCTAGTATATGGGAAATGTTCGTCCAAGGTATTAGTGCAAGGGCTAAATATCCAAAATTTGAGAGGCTAAGAGCAGATTGTCTTCAAGAAGAGTCAAGGTTAAATAAGAAAGGGATCAAACAAAAGAATATAGATGAAGATCTCCAAGTCCTAAATACGAACTTCAATAAGAAAAGCAAGAAGAAACAATTTAAGAAGAGCAAAGGTCGTTAAGGCAAGAATACCTCCAAGAAGGATCTCTCCCATATTCAATGTTACAGGTGTGACAAATTCGGGCACTATGTTGCTAAATGTCCTGAAAGGGCTAAACAACAAGCTACATTTGCCAAAGCTGGAAAATCAAAGGGAGAAGATGACTCTGAGAAATATGTACTCTACTCAACACTTTCAAACCAAGCATCAAACAAAGCTAACTCATGGTTGATCGTCAGTGGCTCATCCAGACATATTACAGGGTTTAAAGAACTCCATGATAGAGGAGACTGATGAGGAAGTGACAATCGGGATGACTCTGCACATCCGGTCAGAGGAATTGGAACCTACACCATCAGACTGAAGTCAGGCTTATCATTACAACTTACAGGAGTACTATATGTCCTAGGCATCAAGAGGAATCTAGTCTCCATCTTAGCACTAGAGGATAATGGGTAT
This sequence comes from Cryptomeria japonica, assembly GCF_030272615.1. Classification (NCBI taxonomy): domain Eukaryota; kingdom Viridiplantae; phylum Streptophyta; class Pinopsida; order Cupressales; family Cupressaceae; genus Cryptomeria; species Cryptomeria japonica. The sequence continues at coordinate 267,428,259 of NC_081409.1, read as the reverse complement.
AGGGTGACCTTCATGGACAACAAAGTATTGGCTTGGCCAAAGAATTCGTCCATTAAGAAAGCCAAAACCATTGGTCAAAGACAAGGCTACCTGTATGAGCTGTGCACAGAGCCCAACCTAGCCCTAATCCATGAAGGTGCAGATGCTAATGAAGTTTGGCATAGAAGACTAGGGCACCTGAATTTCAGAGCTTTATCATCTATGGAAAACCTTGTCATAGGTTTACCCAAGTTAAAGCAGTATCATTCAGGGGCATGCAAGGGATGTGCCCTAGGTAAAAATACCAAGGGTTCTTTTCAAAATAGTACTAGGAAAACAAGTAATGTTTTAGAATTAGTCCACTCTGATGTATGTAGACCTATGTCTGTGCCCTCTTTAGGAGGATTTTTGTATTATGTAATATTTGTGGATGACTACTCTAGAAAGACTTGGATCTACTTTCTGAAATGTAAAGAATCAGAAGAGATCCTTAATAGGTTCAAAGAATTTAAATCACTAACAGAAAACTCCTCAGGAAATAAAGTTAAAACCTTAAGAACTGACAATGGGGGGGAATACACCTCAGATTTGTTTAAGGATTTTTGTAAAAATGTTGGGATTAAGAGGGAGCTTACTATACCTTATAATCCTCAACAAAATGGGGTAGCTGAGAGGAAAAATAGGACAATTGTAGAAGCTAGCAAAGCTATGCTCCTTGATCAAAACCTAAATACCAATCTTTGGGCAGAAGCCACCAGCACTGTCGTGTATATGCAAAATAGATGTCCTCACTCTCATATTGAAGACAAAACCCCTGAGGAAGTTTTTACTAAAACAAAGTCAGATATCAACCATCTTAGGATATTTGGGTACCCTCTTTATATTCATGTACCTAAAGAGAAAAGGTCAAAACTAGAGCCTTTTGGAAAAAGGGGAATACTTGTTGGGTATAGTGAAACCTCCAAGGCTTACAGAATCTATATACCTGGTCAAAGGCATGTTGAACTTAGTAGGGATGTAATTTTTGAAGAAGACTTAGCCTCCAAAAGATCCCAAAGTTCCATGGAACTTGAAGTCCATGTTCCTACCCCTAGCATAGATGAAGATCCTGGCCCCCTGAGCTTCAGAGGGAGAATCTTGAGGAAAATGAAGGTGAGATTCAAAACCGACGTAGAGAAAATCTCAAGAAAAGACCACTATGGGCCACCAAAACTGTAGAAGAAGCTCAGAAGTATGCTGCCCCTTCACGAACCTTCAGAGAAAGCAAAAGGCCTAATAAATTCACCAGCTATGTTGCCCTCATGAATGATCTTTCAAAAGCTAAACCTACCAATGTATCAAATGCACTTAAACATCAAGTATGGAAGAATGCCACGTTTGAGGAATATCAGTCCATTATGAAAAATGATGTTTGGGAGATTGTTCCTAGGCCATCTGGAAAATCTGTGGTTTCCTCCAAATGGCTTTTCAAGATCAAACATGTTGCAGATGGCAGCATTGAGAAACACAAGGCCAAATTTGTAGCCAGAGGGTTCTCACAAAAGGAAGGAATTGATTATGAAGAAACCTTTGCACCTGTAGCTAGATACACCTTAGTAAGAGCAGTCTTAGCCATTGCAGCAACAAAGGGATGGAAAGTACATCAGATGGATGTAAAGACAACATTCCTTAATGGAAAGATTGTAGAAGTAGTATATCTAGAGAAACCTGAAGGGTTTGAGAATCATGATGCAGAGTTTCATTTGTGTAGACTCAAGAAAGCTCTTTATGGGCTTAAACAGGCTCCCAGGGTCTGGTATGAAAGAATTGACAATTATCTCACAGGGCTAGGCTTCTCAAAGAATGATGCAGGTCCAAATCTCTACTATAAGCAAGACAAAGGTGATATGCTGATATTGATTCTATATGTTGATGATTTGCTCATCACAGGAGAAGATCACCTCATAGATCAGTGCAAGAAAGACCTTGCTAAAGAATTTGACACGAAGGACTTGGGACTCCTTCATTACTTCCTAGGATTGGAAGTATGGCAGAATTCTGATGGCATTATACTAAACCAGGGTAAGTATACCTTGGACATTTTGAAGAGATTTGAAATGTTGAACTGCAGACCTATGACTTCTCTGATGGAAACAAACCTTCATAAACTTAAGGAAGCAGCAATAGAATCACAACCCACAGATCCTACTCTATACAGGCAAATGATTGGGTCCCTAATGTATCTGGTAAATACGAGACCAAATATTTGTTATGCAATTAATGCTTTGAGTCAGTTTATGTGTGATCTAAAGGAGATACACCTGGTAGCAGTAAAACATATCATGAGATACCTACAAGGTACTCTAAAGCTTGGTCTCAAGTATGAGAGAGTTGATCTAAATTTACACGGATTCACAGATTCAGATTGGGCTGGAAGTGTAATTGACAGGAAAAGCACCTCAGGATGCTGTTTCAGTTTAGGTTCAGCCATGATATCCTGGATCAGCAGAAGGCAGTCATCAGTAGCACAGAGTTCCACTGAGGCCGAATATATTGCAGCTTCCATGGCTGCTCGAGAGGCAGTATGGCTTAGGAAGTTGCTTGTGGGATTATTCGGTGAACCAATGAAACCTACAGTTTTTCATTGTGACAACCAGAGTTGCATAAAACTTTCAGTGAATCCGGTGTTTCATGACAGATCCAAGCATATTGAGATTCCTTACCATTATGTGCAAGATATGGTAGACAGGAATGTGATCCAGTTGGAATACATTTGTACAGGAGATCAGACAGCAGATATTCTTACCAAACCACTTTCTAGAGTCAAGGTTGAGCACTTCAGAAAAGGTCTTGGTATGATTGAAAGGTAATTTTCTTTGTAATCTGTACTTATATATTAATAAGATGTTTAATGTGTAAACTTCTTTGTCGTGCTATGACTTTTATGGGCTCCACCCCCTGTGTACATTTCTAAAGGGTGACGATCTCTCAGATAATGAACACTTGTATGAAGACATTATAAGGTGACGATCTTATAATGATCAAACCAGATATCATGTGTGATTCCTAGTATGTCATGGATGTGCCATGATTATATTGTGGTAAAGACATTTGAAAATGTCAGTGCACATACCACAATTTGGATAAAGTGAGGATTTAATTATTCTCATGCATTTATCCTTAGTATTGCTTGCTTTGCAACACTGATAGCACGTGCGTAGGTGATATCTTGTCATCACAAGTTAATGTGGTGAACTTCTTGTATCACGTGTTTAGGTGATACTTCATGTCACGTGCTTAGGTGATATGACTTCTTGTATCACGTGTTTAGGTGATACGTCATGTCACATGTTTTAGGTGATATGATCCTTTGGAGAGAGTGAGATTATAAAACTACATAAGGAATATTGATCAACATGAGAAATGTGATGCTAGATATGTTGTTTGTCATTCATCTTCCCGAGCTAAGAGGGAGTGTTGATACATGATAGCTTCGGTAAGATAAATGATTGAATGAGAGATAAATGAAGTCTCTCATTCAATCATCTATCTCATCGATAGACTATAACAGACTTCACTTATTATTCCTTTGTTCTATCATCTGATATTACTATTATAATTGCTCTCCTTATATGTATGGTGCATTATCGGTTTTACCGATTATAATCATACAAACTGATGTTAAATTTACGATCATGCTAGGATTGTATTTCACGATCTGTGTTAATATATAAACATTGCAATCTAACAATAAACAATAACCTTGATATCCCGATTGTTATCGGGCTTCATTGTTAATGCCATCGATTAGTTATCGGGCTTCATTGTTAATGCCACCGATTATTTATCGGGCTTCATTGCTAATGCCACCAATTAGCTATCGGACTTCATTGTTACACATTGACACCGATTAATATCGGCATTAGATTGGTTATGTATTGCAAATGAAAAGGCACGATCAAGTGGCATCTTGATCGGCCATGTCTAATAGACATGTCCGATCAAGGTGTCACTTGATAGTCCCTATTTTTTTATATATACCGATCAATGATAAATGGAGAAGACATCGAAATTATTAATCCTCTATCTCCACCTGCAATACACAGAATATAATTAATCACCAGAACAATTATATTGTGATAAACATTTACATTGAAATACAACAACATTATATAAATACCTTGATCATTGAATTGGAATTTGAAAAACATTTACACAAGCTTCAAAATGTCAACCATGGCATAAACCCTTGTGTATTTGCATGAAGATTCCACTAAGTCAAAGTCCCACTTAACAAAGGATCCAACTTGATCAATCATGTTTTGGATGAGATTTGAATCCCAAACAATTACAGGGAGATTATATAATTTGTTCCAGAGAGGAATAGAACTAATTTTTGTAGCTATTGGATCAAAAAATGGGGACCGAGGGGTTAAGAAAAGGCTTGACTAATCATAGAACCAAGGGTCTTTCTGCTTCACAAAGTTGCAATCATCTATTGATTTAAAGCAAAGAAGAAAGAAACCATAATCCAAAATTTTGATAGCAATAGGAGCTAAGTTGCTCAAAGTTGACTTTGTCAATTCCACAAATAGATCAAGAGGCAGGTGCTTCCTCAAGAAATTTAGGATAAGGGAACGGATCCTAATTGTTTAGCCCTTAATGTGAGGTTGTGTAAACTCACGGGTAAAACAAGGATTTCCCACATGTACCAACTATTCATGTAACAAAACATTCATATATCAAAGCATAAGTAACAACAAACAGCTATACCAGAAGAATGATATCTTTATTGAATTCTCGAGAATATGTCTGTACAATACCATCCTTGCCGAGGTTCCATCTGAATCATATATAGACTCGACGGTTGGCCAAGTTGCCAACCGTCACTAACTACCAACTACCCACGGGAACCTCTTAGTGACTCAAACATAAACACCCATCCCAACTACAAACTAACATGTAAAATGTTTAGCCCTTAATGTGAGGTTGGTAAACTCACGGGTAAAACAAGGATTTCCCACACGTACCAACTATTCATGTAACAAAACATTCATATATCAAAGCATAAGTAACAACAAACAGCTATACTAGAAGAATGATATCTTTATTGAATTCTCAAGAATATGTCAGTACAATACCATCCTTGCCGAGGTTCCATCCGAATCATATATAGACTCGACGGTTGGCCAAGTTGCCAACCGTCACTAACTACCAACTACCCCACGGGAACCTCTCGGCGACTCAAACATAAACATAAACATAAACATAAACACCCATCCCAACTACAAACTAACATGTGTTATTGACCCCTAACACTAGTGTTGATGAAGTTGCTTGGACAAAGGATTTAAAAATGTGGAAATCAATGGGTTCATTTGCAAAAGCCACTTTAGATTCACCTGAGGAGAATATGAGTTTTTTTGAACAAGGGGAGGAATTAGGATTTGAATTGGAATCAAGTGCCTGGGTGATATCTTCAACCAAAAGCTACGAGGGCATTTTGGGAGGGTTAGGGTTCACCATCTTGTTCTATTCCTTGTAGAAATCACTCCATTTGTGGTATGGGTTTGCCTTATTCTTGCAAGCCGCAAATGATAGAGGTGTCAAGAGGGGAAAGGACACTGCTAGGATGGGTTCATTTGATGCTTGGAGATCTAAAGGATTTCCATCCTTTTGCAAATTATTTGCCATTGGCTCACAAGGGTCGAAACCCAAGCCAAAAGTCATAAACTTGCCCTACAACTTCTTTGTACCCTTTTTTGAATCAAAACAATGTGGAATATGCTTTTGTTTTCCATTCTCCCCATCCTCCTGTCATTTGCATGCCTCCATTCGCCATTCTTCCCATTGTCATTTGCTCTGTTTTGGTCATTGCACTGCACCCTTGTGGGTATTTCTTTACACATGATCTCTATTTTTTTTCTGCATAGTTGCAACTTTCCCTTGTGGATTTAACTAAACCAAGTATAATAAAAAGTGCCTAGAGAAATAGGTATCCATATGGATTAGTATGATATAGTGTAGATGCAATTTATGAGTTTATCCTTCAACACAGATTAAAAGTTTGATGTCTTATTGTTGTGACCTAACATTTAAAATGAAACTAGTTTTGTCCAAAATATAAGCTTCTCTCAAGTAAAAGAAGAATATATAGTACTAATACTTGTATCCAAAGTTCGCAGACTTGGATTTGAACAGTACTTGGCAAGCTCAAAATTTTTGACTCCGCAAAAACTCGGCAAATTAGAAAGTCCTAAAAATTATTTTTTTGAAAAAAAACATTTTTTTGCAATATTTAATTATACAATGTATTAAATTGAAAACTGATGTCTCAAAAGAGAAAATACACGGTTTTATAGCCAAAAAACATGTGAAAAATGTGTGTTAACCAGCGTTTTACCGTGTTGGCGTTTTTACCCATGTTTTTCTTGTGTCTAAAAATTCATGTGTTAAAATTGTAAAAACTCGCAGAGCAAAAAAAAATAGAGTACTTAACAACTTGGAGAGTAATCACAGAGTTTGCAAATTATGCTTCTATCCATACTAAAGGGTAAGGCTGTCTATGGTTACGCAGCAACAAATTGGCTTTGTTTGACACATTCAATAAAATCACTTAAAGCTTTAATAACATCTGTAACTGAGACAACATGATAGATTTTTTTTGATATCTCAAACACTACTCAATTTTGCTTTCTGCACTTTTTATTTTTGACTTGCATCTATCCCTAATGTTTCTTTTTGGCTTAAGTTCATATTCTTATATTACATCAAGAAATGATCATTAATAACTATAATTCACTGACAAATAAATACCCTAGACTCTAGAGCAATATTGTAATGTCATTGTCTACTTGAACGTGGGTTGCCGTTGGCAATATTTTCCTTTTAAAATTTTCTCTATGAATGTGTCTTGATCTGATTGTCACCTTCCAATATTATTGGTGTACTTGGTGGATTGTACAAACAACCCCTTCAAGGCTTGCCTTTGATCAATAAGAGAGATAATGGATGCAAGGATTAATAACACTGAAAATATTGATAATTCACTGACAAATACTCTAGAGAAATATTGTAATGTCATTATCTACTTAAATGAGGATTTCCATTGGCAATATTTTCCTGTTGAATTTTTCTCTACACATTTCTGCTTGAATGTGTCTCTATCTGATTCTTACCTTCCAATATTATTGGTGGACAGTAGAAGCAACCCTTTACGGCTTTCTTTTGATCAATAATAGAGACAATGAATGCAAGAATTCATAATAGATGCAAACTACAATGTTGTATGTCTGCAGGAAATGATATATAACATTTACACAAATAATAGCCATCATATTTACCAAGTTGACAATATTTCTAAAGGTTGGGAATGTGATTGTACACACCTTTGTGATCTACTGCTATATCAATTTTCACATATTGAATAGAACATTATTTTTGACTTTTACGTTGTTGTCTCTGTGAACATCAATGTGAAAAGTTCAACTCATATATGTAATCTTTGTAATCTTATAACTTTGTCGATGAACATTATCAAGGCTTAATTGGTTGGTTTGGAAATCATTAAAATTGTTTAAGATATTAAGACTTTGTTTATTTGTTGATGCCTTGATCTATATGATCAAAATTGAAACCTATGTTTCTAAGTTCACTTCCGTTTATAGTTGTCACAATTTCTAAGTTTGCAGCTTGGAATTTAAGTATCTTTTCTCTTGGAATGAAAAAAAAAGAGATGCTGATCATTAAGAAGAAATCAAAAAATATGTTTTCTGCCAATGAGGGAATAATGTTTCAAGATCAACACAATCTAAGATCTGCGTTTACAAGGCTCTAGCGTTTCTGCATGGAAGGGCCAGGCCAGAAGTCTTGGACCTAGTCTTTTCTATTTGTTAAGCTCCATGATCTTCACTTTATATGGTTCAATGGAAGATGCTATATTAACCACATACACAAACATCAAATCCTAACTCTAATTGTGGTCATGGTAAATGATTGGAGTTGCAAATATTGACACATTCAACTCATGTGGTTCTAAAAAAGACAATGTGATCTATGAAAGAAACTGACAACTCATATGATATGCATGTGGAAAGATTTTGCCAATATTTTCTCGTGCATTGATTTGATTGTGTTGCTTCAAGATGATAGAGTATGAATACAATTTACATATAGACTCGGAACTTGAATATCCAAAACCTGCAACACTGGTAGTTCAAGTATCTATCCATCACACCGAAATGAGTGAGCAACCCCACTCTTCAGTTTCATAACATTGAAAGGGGTATTTCCAAATCTGTATCAACTATTGTGCTTGCTTACTAATTTAGCTACCTGTCTGTGACATGTCAAGCAACATACACCAGTAAATGTGTGGCCTTTAAACTCCTGTAAATCGCCATTCTACCACCAATTTCTACATCAGTTTCTATTTCTCAGTTGCTGGATAGTTGTAATGTCCCCTACTATGTTTTAACCATAATTAATCCATTTCAATATACTTATGACTCACACTAAATATATCAGGAGACATTTCCATCTTAACATGAATCCAATCAGTGATATTCCACTGCTCACTCGATTAACTATAAATAAATCATTCATCTATCATACATCCATAATTCTTAATGCAAGTGTCAAACCAACTGTAATGTCCCCAACACGAAAACACCTCCTTTCCCAAGTTCTTAAACACTGACAGTAGTAACATACTAACAAGGATTAGGCATATGAGCATATTCTCCTTACCATGTATTATCTTCTGAGCTCTTTCTGATTTACAATCTAATAAGGCTATTTGTCTGATTAAGACATTATGTGTGTATATAACATTATTGATATTACATCATTATTAAATATATATACTTATCCTTATTCTGGTTTGAATATATACACATAAATAAATATATTAATTAAATAGTAGAACCAATTATTGAAGTGATTGCTAAATACCTATTATATACATTATTGAAACTATCACGACTTAAAACATTAGTTATAAATATTTTTAATGGCTGGTAACAGGGCAGACAGATCTGATGCATGACAGATCTGGTCTGCCACTGTTATGAATTAAGTATTACTATTGTACATGTTGCAGTCTATGTAATATTATTATTAAATTCTGCATACAAACATATTCGGGCTACATATATTAAGCATACTTACTAATCACATCCCCTATGCATACCACCCAGAACAGGGATGTTATTGCATGTAACTCAATAACAGTTCTGATTTGATCTGATCGATGCTGCCAGATCATATATATTCCCTTTCCTAATCTACTCTAAACTCAGAAAAAAATCATTGAATTTGCCCCTTGTTGAGCCAATTTATGTTTTACCTTACTTTTAATGGTTAAGTGTCTAATATTGCCAATGAATCAGTGATCTCCAAGAGTTGTTTTGCTTGGTACAAATGATTATATGAATATCTAAATGTGTTTCATTAATGGCTTAGTAAAGGAATGATGAATTCAATTAATATTATCGCTAAGTGATCTTATGATGGCAAGATCTGAGTTTAATATAGATTCTGCTCTCAGTAAGAAATCTGAGATGCATCGCAATCTGAGAAAGGGAAGGATGACTAATATATCTACCAATCAATCCTTCCTAGATGCCAATAAAATGGTGTGGATTTGTGAATGTATATCTATATATGAACAGATCTATGAATTATATAGATGGTCACTGTCTTAGATTAATATTAATGTAATCACATGAGTATTTGTATGAGAGACACTAGTCTCAGTCTAATCGCTATGACTGATTATAATTCTTAATTCCTGTGAGAAAGATGATGCTGTCTCTTCTTATCAATTTATTTATTTCACGGGTCTTTTGGTCTGCAAGGATGGATTCACCACTCTTATTCGTCATCTTTGTCCAGTCAGCTATCGATTCCCCTAAATAGTTAATCCCGTCATAGTTCCACACCCCCTGCTGTGGACGATTTCAGTGACTTCTTATATCTTGGCAGAGAAAGGGTTGCATCGTTCCAAACAGATCGCATCTCCCTATAATATAAACAAATCGCATCCTCTACAAAATGATTTGGGGTTAATGATACAGTTTTTCTTTCCTTTGGGGAGTCTTATTAGGATAGCAATATATACGTGATGCCTAAATAGGCTTCTTATTAGTCATTGTCTATTCTATTGTATTTTAATATTATTGTTATTATTTATTATTGATTGTGTAAATTATGTGTATTATTTTAAATAAATAAATGGTGTTTACAATTAAGAATATGTAAATTATGTTTATGATTTATAAGATATAAATATGTTAATAATATAATATTAATTTATTTTATTTGAATATTAATTAAATAATAATATTTAATATATAAATAAATCTCAAATAATCATTCTTTGGTAATTATTATATTAATTAATAATAATTGTTTTATTTAGGATATATATATATATATATATATATATATATATAACGATCAAGGAGGGGACATGACAATAGTTTTCCTTTTCTATCAGTTTTTCTTAGGCATCATCTACAACCTGATCTCATTTCATAGAATCTGAACCATTAACAAATATGAATTAACTGATGCAGGTCAACCAAATAACCAACATCAACAATAAAACTGGAAAGGTAAGGAGTTTTATCGATAGGGCAACAACTGAAAATAGAACTCCTAGAAGTTTGAAGTGTTTTAACTAGCTTCAAAATTTGAGTTCTTGTTGCCATAACATAGGAAGTGTTGTGATGATAGAGGTAAAAAGTCCAAAGTGCAGAGTGATGGGTGGGCAGTCTTGCCAGATTCTATTTAAGCGTAAGTACCAAAATAATTGAACCAAAAATGATGCTTCAGGGTGTGAAAGTGGTAAAGCCACCATCCGTATTATTCTTTAATTCATCTAAACATCACTGTTTTGAGAATGGATGTCTACTGCATGGTTGAGTACAGAAAGAATCTCTGAATTGTATTCTAAATCAAAACGTCTACCAGTGTACCTTAAAAACTTAAGTATTTTTATTAAGTGGTTCCTACTTTGTTTTCAGGTCCAGTCAATTGATTATACATTCTTTGATAAAATATAGACACTATGGCAAAGTTGGGTTAACTTTTCCTTCCCTCTCCAAAGTTGCAATTTATTAAAAGATCCTCCTAACACCATTAATTCTATAGATCATTTGGCCATCAGACTGAAACCCATACCCTTCCAAAACTCCATGTAAGAATCCAAAGAATTTACTATCTGACTTTGACTCGCAGGTAATTTATGATCATTTTAACTACAAATTTTTTTCAAAAACTGAGCCTGTCTTACATTGATAGCAACTTTAATCTTGACAATAGCAATCTTCATGCCCCATATATCTCGAGTTTGACTTTGAGTTTTATCACAATGTTGAGTGCAACTCAAGTCCAAACATATAAAGTTTAGTATTCTCTTTCTTTGAGGTTAATGCCCAATTAGAAATGATTCCAAATTTTCAATTAAGTCTTGATATATCCTTTACTTAAATTGAAAGTGAGGCAGGGAATAAAGAGTTGAAATGCATGACCCTTTGGCAACTGATTACTCTTCCTATGCTGACTATATTGACTAGGTGTGGGATGTGCAAAAGAAAGAGTTGGCTCATGTATATCGCTGCAAGGGGATTACTGCATTTACAGTCCTACAGGGAAGTTCTTTCATGTATGTAATAAAAACTTAAATTTGAGATACAGAAAATTAATAAGGGATTTATTAGAATTTACGAGGGAAAGTTGAATGCTGGTTTTAATTGACAGGTATATTGGAGATGAGAAAGGGAATGTTTCTGTTTTGCAGTTTGAACAAGAATCAAACAAGATTTTGTGTATGCAGTATTCCATTCCCTCATATGTTACTCATGGTAATTCATATTTCTTAACTAGTACATTTAGTTTAATTTGGCTTCAGCGTTCTATATCTAGCATTGCATAGTATTACAAGCAAAAGAATTTGACAATATTTTGGGTGTGCATACATTGATTGTTCGTGTCTGTAAAATAGTAAATGTGGAGATGTGGAGGACTAATTTGACAATTTTTTGGGTGTGCATACATTGATTGTTCGTGTTTGTAAAACAGTAAATGTGGAGATGTGGAGGACTTTTTCTCTTGCACCCATAAATTCCTCAAGAAGCACAAATCAAATTAAGAACTCACCTCTATAGTCTTAGAATTATTATTTTCAAATGTGACTTGTGTCTACCTATTCCATTGCCACTAATGTGATCCCTGTTGTCTTCCAAAACAGCTCTAGCAGGTGCATCAACTTTTTCTCCTTTAATTGTGGTAAACTGTAACAAAATTGTCACAATATCTTTATCACCAAATTTTCTATTATCAAAAATTTCCATCCTCAAAAGCATTTATATTATTTGAACCTGAGATGTTTGAATCAAGCTCAGACATTTTATAGTTTTTCCTGTTTGATTCAAAACAAGTCTGCAATCCGCTAGATGTCTCATACAATGACTTCAAATTTAATCCAGTCCTCACTCCATTTCTCTAATCTGTTTATTGAGTTATTTTTATTAACAAAATCAACAAATTGTTGATTGATAAATCTTCAATATGTTTTCATGCGTGATCGTTTTATAAGTTATGTAAATTAGTGTTACAAGACTCTCACTCGTATCAGACTTGGCAAGCTGATTTTTGACTCAAACTTGGTGTCGAGACTTGGCAAATTGAGAAAACCATAAAAATATAGAGATTTTTAAGGATTTAAAACTTGTTTCATGCACCCTTTACTAAATAAACTTTAAAATCGCAATAAACTAATCAAATAAAAGCTACCTTGATTATATACAAAAGTATATATTGAACACATGTGTAAAAGATAAAATTGGATTTGAATTTTACCTGAACGAAGCAACATCGTTAGACATATAAAGTTAAAAATATTGTCAAATGTATAAAAATCTCATGGATTATGAAATCCACAGCATCAAAATAAATATCAAAACTGAAAATATATCTCTATGGCTCAAAGGATCCTACATCACTTGTACCATGTCCAACATCATGACAAGTCTTGGATAATGTTGCAGCCATGATACCTGTCTGTGTCTCAATGAAGCTAACATCCAAGGGGTCTCCTCATGCTCTGTCCTCCTCCTCTGCCATGGCTACTTCCTCTACTTTTGATCCACTAGATTAACCCATGAAAAGTCATCATCACTGAAGATAGGATTGTCAACCTATATATATATATATATATATATATAGAATTAAATTTAGAATGTCATATACCAATACATATGCTAAACAAAATCATTCCAAATTTCAAAATTTGAAACATAAGTTAAGTTTAGAATGTCATATTACCAATGCATATGCTAAACAAAACCATTCCAAATTTCAAATTTTGAAACATAACATACTAACTTAAATTCAGTTTTCAATATCAGAAAAATCAAACTTGAATGTCATGATAAATAATTATTGTTTAACCTTTAAATAATAAAATTACTAATCAATTCACTAATCAGTGCCATATAGCTCATCATCAAGACCAAGATCATCATCAACATTAATGTTAGATGATAGTACCCCACTGCTACTTGCACTAAAAGTATGCTAGCTACTTGACTCCTCGATAATTGAAGATTGTGCAACAAAATAAAGATCCAAGTCAATGCACTCTAGTTCTACATCCCACAACTTTGTTGCCCCTTCCTTGTATTCATCATTTTGTGAGTAAGAAGGTGCAAATTGGAATGCATGTAAACTAGCTCCTTTGCTTTGCTCGATGTCAATTGATTGCGCACTGAGTGGATGAAGAAGTATGTACTTCAATGTCGTTCAACTGAAGAACTAGCAACCTATTGAAACAAAGAGAGATTTCATTAAAAACTAGGGAGCTTTCATTAGAGTTTTTGAATTAATATTTTTATAAATCAAACTTCAAATCCAAAACTAGTAATTTTCAAATGGTAACCAATTTTTTTTTTTGAAAAAGGGGTAAAAATTTATTAAATCGGGAATAACATTACATAACAGAGAGCCTACCAGCCAGGAAAAGAAAATAAAGCAAGAGACTCCATCAAAGAGCGACCCCTAAGGGGTCAAAAATATCCCATCTTGTCCTCCCGAACAATCCTCTCTAGATCCTAAACATAATCCTGAGGCAATTAGCCCCAATCTCCCACATTCCAACCATCTAATCCTTCAGAGGCCCACCTGCCAAACAATCAACAACCCTATTCCGCTCACGGGGAACATAATGAAAGGAAACAAACTCAACGGAATCTCTCGAACTGAGAATCTGACGACCCACCATAGCCAAATCCCAATCAACATCATCCATCCTCTGTTTATTCAACATATCTACAACCACTTGGGAATCAGACTCACAAATAATCCTTCTCCAACCAAGAGCACACCCCCTTTCAAGAGCTAAGAGAACAACAAGAGCCTCCATATAATTATTAGTCTAATGTCCCCTATACTTCGAGAGTAAAAAGATAAGATCCCCAAAGTTATCCCTGCCAACTCCTCCAACTCTAGCATGCCCTGGATTTCCCCTAGAAGATCCATCAGTATAACTCTAAGAATTTCCAAAGGTGGAGGAGACCACTTACCATCCCATTGAACCTTTTGCTTATCATGTCTACACCTTGCCCGCTATCGCTTGAGGGGACCAACTCCAGAAATCACACCAAAAATGTTTAAATTCTGAACAACTTGCACATCTCCAGGGTCAACACTCTTACATTGATCACACTTAGCCATAAGAGTTTCTCGTATCATATGAGCAACCCGCAACCAAACTTGCTCCACCAGCATCCTCTTATCTTGAAAAACCCTTCGGTTTCTTTCAAGCCATAACTACCAAATAATGAAACAAGGTTCAATATCCCATGCAACCTTAAGAAATGAAGTCTTAGCAGGAGGTTTGCTCAAATTATTCCAGAAGTCAACTAAAGAGTTGGCATGAACACAAGAGTGCCTCCAAACACCCCACCACCAATGCCAAACCTCTCTAGTAAAAGAACACTGAAAAAACAGATGAGGGCTAGTCTCCTCACTTTTTCCACACAAAAAACACATTGAAGGGCCTTAAAACCCTCTCTTCCTAAGATTCTCCCAGGTAAGACACTTATTGTGCACGACTAACCACAAGAAAAAATTACACTTAGGCCAAGCCATCCTATTCCAAACCCGCTTCCCCCAGGGCGCATGTGATGTGCCAAAAGCCAGTTTGTCCAATTCTTGATAACTTGAAGCCACTATAGACTTACCCTTCGGATTTGGACCCTAGGCAAGAATATCAGCTCCATTGAGAGAGTTACACATTCTATCAGCCAAGATTTCAGAAAGCTCCTTCCTATCCTCAACGGAACCTCACGTAGGCCACTCATGTGGTTCCTTCCATCTAGCCCCCTGTCCATGGCCCAAGTTCATAGCCACCTTAAAATCCTCTACTCTAGTCCATCCCGCATCAAGGAAATACTTACACAAAGAATGCAAATGGGGAAATTGTGACAGAATACGAGGGAAGCCATCCCAAGAGTCTTTCCAAAACATAGCCTCAACACCTTTATTACAAATCCAAAATAAACCTTGCTTAACCAATTGGGCTCCTCTTTTGAGAGTATGCCAAATCATAGATCCACTTCCTTGAAGACTATACCGAGGCACTTCCTTTCTTTCCACTCCTCCCAAATATTTTATGTTAAGGATTTTAGCCCAACATTGATGTTGATTAGGACACCTTCTCCAAAATAGTTTAGCAGCTAGAGCACGACCATTCATTCCTACATTTCGCAGTCCAAGACTCCCATCCATTTTTTTTCCTACATATAGAGTCCCATTTGACCAAACTCCATTTTGATGAAAGTAGATTACTTAAATTAATGATATCAAGTTTCCACAATCCATAGAATTATTATCAAAAAATTTCTGGATTAGATTGTGTAGAATTTTTTTACATGAACGTTTCAGATCACACTCCG
Source organism: Cryptomeria japonica (assembly GCF_030272615.1). NCBI lineage: Eukaryota > Viridiplantae > Streptophyta > Pinopsida > Cupressales > Cupressaceae > Cryptomeria > Cryptomeria japonica. The sequence continues at coordinate 267,412,342 of NC_081409.1, read as the reverse complement.
TGATCCATCATCAGGATGATAAAGAGAGCTGAAGGAGAAAAAAATCTTTAATTAAGCTTGCCAGAGCTGTCTGCACCAAAGTTTTAAAACTCGGACTCGGCAAACCAAAAAATTGGACTCGGACTCGGACTCGTGAAAGACTCGCGAAAGACTCGGCAAAAAAACAAACCCGTAGTTTTACAAAAAAACATAAAGTAATGCATTTAGAGAACCCAACCCCAACCATGAATTGAAGATGGGAAGAGGGGGGAATACCATGACCCCAATCCCAACCATGAATCAAACCCTGCCTAACTTTGGACTTTAAAAATCTTCCCAACCCTTCAGCCATTAGAATGAAGAGGTACGGGGAAAGGGGATTGCCTTGTCGAAGACCTCTCAAAGCACTAAATAACTCCGTGGGCTCACCATTAATAAGAGCCGTAAAAGAAGAGGAGGTGATGCAATTGATCATCCACCTGATCCATTCAATGCCAAATCCAAAGGCATTAAGCACTTTATGCAAAAAGGTCCATTTGACTCTATCATAAGCTTTAGCCATGTCCATTTTTATAAACATAGCCTTCTACTTAGAGATAGCCATAGAATGTACAACCTCTGTAGCAATTATAATCCCATCAAAAATCTGTCTTCCAACAACAAAGCCTCCTTGCTCCTCAGAGATTAATCTATTTAGCCATGGCTTAAGTCTTTCTGCAATCAGCTTGGTGATAATCTTGTAGACCACGTTACACAAAGCAATAGGTCTAAAAGAATTAAGGGATTTTGCTCCTTCCTTTTTTGGAATAAGTGTAAGAGAAGTAGCATGCAGAGCCTTGAGCATCTACTTGTTTCTAAAGGATTCCTGCACAACCTCATAGAGGTCTAGCTTATTAATATCCCAAAATTCCTGATAAAATTTTATGGGGAAGCCATCTGGCCTTGGAGCTTTACCCTTTTTCATGCCAAAAACTACTGCTTCAACTTCATCTAGTGAAATAGGTTGAATGAGGTCTTCATTCATCTCATTGGAAACTAGGGGAGGAATGCAATCCAAAACAAGTCTTTCCTCCACACTATCAGGAGCAGAATCCTTAGTGAATAAATTCACAAAAAAACTCATGATCTCTTGAGTAATCTCCCTATTAGAGGATAAAAGAATACCCTCAGAGGAGACGAGAAGTAATTGAGCTTCCATGCCTTCTATCTTTTATTGTATTGTGAATTTTTTTTGTGTTTTTGTCACCTTCTTGTAACCAATCCACCCAAGCCTTTTGCTTCCAATAAATCTCCTCCCTGAGTTCCCATTCTTCTAAATCATGCACCGCTGCAGCCTCCTCTCCGAATAAGGCTTCAGACAAACCCTGATCCCTAATTTGGTGGGTAATAAAATCAACTCGAGATTGAGCATTCCTTTTTTCTAGGAAGATATTACCAAAGCTCATCCTATTCCACTGTTTCAACCTATATTTAACAAATTGCAATTGCTTGACAAAAGAGTACATTGCAATTCCATAAGTAGGTCTCCCGTTTCTCCACTAGTCTGCCATGAAGTCATGAAGAGAAATATCTCGAAGCCACATGAATTGAAACTTAAAAGAGGGCTTCTTTGAAGTGTGAAACTTAGTAGTAGAAAACTTAATTGGTCAATGATCAGATCCTCTCCAATCCTAGATCTTTGAACAAGTATCCCAATTATCCTCCAGCCAAAATCAAGAAACCAGAAATCTATCCAATCTTTCTGCTATCCCCTCCTCTCCACACCTTCTAATACTCCAAGTAAACAGACCATTGGAGGGCTTAATGTCAACTACCCTTAAAAACTCAATATTGCTCCTTAGAAGGCTAGCAGCAAGATCCAACTTGGGAATTCTCCCCCTTTTATCTCATAAACTAGTGATTGCATTAAAGTCCCCTGCCAAAATCCAAGGGAAAAACAGAGCAAGAGAACGAACCAATCTTATATGTGCCCAAAGTAGAGACATCCCCAAAAAATCAGTTCTAGCATAAACAATAGTAAAGAGAAGGGTCTCACCAGATTTATAGCTTGTGGCCACCAAAGAGATAGAAGAGCTGCTAGAGATCCACCAGAGTGGAACAATCTTACGTGGATCCCATAAGAATGCCATACCTCCAGAACTGCCTTGAGCTCCAATGCACTGACATTGACTTTGGGACCAAATTTTTTGCATCTTATTGAACATACCATCAATAGATAATTTAGTTTCCTGAATAAAAACCGCTTTTGGAGAATAAGAGATAATCAACTCATGAATGGATGAAGATAAATTTTTGGGATGCTATTCAACCCCCTTACATTCGATGAAAGGACAATCATTTTTGGGACGGAGAATCAATGGTCTTCATCGATCCAGACTCCACCAAAGTCTCATCCACTAACTTCACCTTTTCTTGATCCTTTTTCCTACCCACCTTTTGCGCCTTCTCCTGAATGCCTTTTTTGAGAGCCTTTTTTTTGGATTCCTAGCACAGGCGGGGTCCCCTTACGATCGCTACCTTCCTGTAAAACTTTCTCGCCAATGGGCCCAGAGCATATGAGGCTTAAACTCTCTTTAATCTCTATACCTCCACTCCCTCTCAATTCACCCAAGGCCTCCAAAGGAGCATTTGTGTCCATTTGCACCCCTAGAACCTCCTCCTGTGATCCAACTTGAGCACAATTACCTTGCTCCCCATTTGGATACCTTGAAGCCAACATCAAACTTATTGAAAACCTCATCAGATTGCCGATCATGAAAGGTTTGCTTCATACCTCTTCCCTTATTCTGGGTTTTGACCGGGACAAAGCCCTCCTTATCAGCATACACAGGATCCTTCCCCTTATCCTGTTTAGGAGGAGGAACATCTGATCCACTTCTAGAAGTCCCTGCAAATTTAGATTTAGGACAGCCCTCCTTATCAGCATACACAGGATCCTTCCCCTTATCCTGTTTAGGAGGAGGAACATCCGATCCACTTCTAGAAGTTCCTGCAAATTTAGATTTAGGACACATCCGTTGTAAGTGTCCATATTCATGATAGATCCGACAACGAAATGGCAAGGTTTCATAATCAAGCTATTGAATCTAGGAGTATGATCCTAACTTGATTTCCATAGAGTTTGGTAATGGCTTGGATAGATCAATTTCAACACACATACAGGCAAAGGTAACTACCTTTTTGTCCATAGTCTGTTGCGAAGGGCCAAACAGGTACCCTCGAGGGTAGCTCTTCAGTAGGCTTAAAACCAACATGTCATGGTTTAATAAATAGACCAACCTGGTTATAGAAATAGGGTCCCCCTTCAAAAGCCTTGTTCCAGTCAGACATGCATGAGAAAATTACCAAAAAATATCCATTAGCAGCCAACAAAACCTCCATTTCCCCTTCTGGATTCCATGTGCAAAACGCCCATGACTCTAAAAAGGGCAGGGACACCCTTATCCCCATAAACTTGCAAATCAAGGCATGATTAGAAAGATAATTAATATCTTCTTCCACGAAATCGATCTAGATCACAAGAACCGATCTAATCTCACTTCTGGCTACGCAACCATCAACCTTTGAATGTCTAAAACCCTTTGTTTGTGAGGAAGTCTCACCCATGCCCACACTAAATGCTCCAAACACAGGATTCTCATGCATGCGAGGAGCAGAGCTACCCTCCACTACAACATCCCTAAAAGGAGACTTTTGATTTCCAGAGCTACCTGCAATATTCGCCATGCACGACCAGATCAAAGCTCCCACCACCCAAGCCGCAACAAAAACAAAATTTGTATAGAAACGTGTGAGACCTACTAATACACGCAGAATGCCATATAATTAAACCATTTAATAATTTAATTGTCAAAACTATAAATTAAATTTAATGTATAATCATATTTATTTAATATAAATTATCAATGCTATTTTTGAATAAGTTTGATTTATTTTTATGATCTTATTATATGCTTTCTAATGAATTTGATATATTTTTATGGTCTTATGTATTGTTTGGAAATAATTCTTTGATGATTTAAATATTATAAAGAAAACACAATTCACTAAAATATTGTGCAGGGTAATTAAATAATGTTAACAATAAACATACAATAAATGTAAATAGTGGAATTGGGTAAATTTGTAATAATATTAACTTTAAGAAACTAATTGTGAAGAAATAATACATTTAATTCTTAAAACTTTTTAAATTTATATTTTTACATTTAATTGTTGAGCCAGTAGTCTTCTTTCCTGAAGTATGGCTTCTTTTTGTTCTTCTTCTTAGCATCTTCTCCTTCCTGGTCTTGTAAGGCTGCCTCTCTACTTTTTAGATATTCTTTGATATGCCACCATTCATCTTGTGCTTCAGCCCTTCTTGCTTCCCAATCATCATCAGCGCCCGAGACTAAAAATGGTCTCAACGATGGCTCAAATTCAGCCATATGCACCCATTAACCACCCTTGGTCACAAAACCTTCATTTGGCCTTGCAATCACTAAGAAGGTATTCAAACCCTCTTTCCACTCCTCTCGCACATTCTCTCATTACCCACTTCACATCCTCCTTTGTTCCCAACTCCAAACACCAAGCCAAAAAGATGGAGGCCACATTTGCATTTGTTTCAAATTTAAAGGAAGATTTCATGCATTTCTCTCCCAACATCATGTCCACCATGCCAAGGAATTTAGGATCTTTGATTTTGAATATGTGCCTCATGTGTGCCTTTGTGATAATGCCTTTGAAGGCACCCTGCCAATTTTTTTTCTTCCATTGTGTTCTTGCAAAAAACCTCCTTCCTACCAATCCGTTGAGTTCGTTGAACAAAGTTTTCATGTGCTCTCAATCGCCCCGTCCATTGTTTCTAACTGTCGACAGAGATAGAATTCTGATGGGTTTTAACCCTCTCCATCCAATCTACCTGATCTTCACTGTTATTATCCCCCTTACGGATTCTCTACAATCATCCCTTCTGCAGTGTTGGCGTCCTCTCCTAGGGAGAAAGGAACTCTATTTAAATCCTCCCACCATTCTGTCCTCTCTTCGCTATCTAATCCACACCCCCAATTCGAAGCTTTGTTAGCATGTACATTTCTTTCCCTTGAGATATGGGACTTATTAATCTTCCAATTTTGAGCTTCTCGCCAAGCCATCACATTTATCACAATTTGTGAATCACCCTCAAGGTGAGTCTTAGAGACACCAATACGTATGGCTAGCCTTATTGTGAGTAGAGCTGCTTGAGCTTTTGTTTCATTATTTGTTCCATCTTTTAGTCTTTGTGCTCCAATTGTTAAGATTGCTCCATATTCATTCCGTGTGACACACCGAAAATTTGATCTTCTGGGGTTTCCCTTAGAAGCACTGTCAAAATTTATCTTCACCCATCCTTTACTTGGTCTCTCCCAAAACACCTTTCTCATCGGCACCGAGCTAGGATCAACCCGAAGAGGCTCATGAACAGGCCTTATATAAAGAACTTTCTGATTTTATATTTTATTTCTATTTTTATAATGTAAATTTATTTTTAAATAATATTATAATTATATTTTCCATTACTTCCTTCTTCCATTAATCCTTCCTAGGTTCACATGCTTCATTACTTTCTTCCCTCCTTCTCCCTTTTCAAATGATCTCTTCTCCCTCTTATATCTCATATTTGAGAGAGTCACAACTCGTCATTCCATGCCTTTTGACCGTTCATTAACTTAATTACATTTTAATTATATTATATTTTAATTATTTTATGTTTTAATTTATTATTATTATTAAATCCTATTTCAAAAAAGGAATATTACATGACTTCATTTTAAATTTGAATAATTAACTTTATTTATTTTCATGACACTGTTTTAATGTGGCATAACTGAAATACTACTATAACTAAAAATTCCAAAATCTGAATGTTTAAAGTTGAAACAAAATATGGAATTGCTTGTTTTTTAATATGTGTCATGACCTTGATGTTTTGATAAAAGCTCTCTATGCTAACTTTTTTTTTTTTTGTTGAAGCTACAATTCAACCGAGACACTATTTATTGTCGTACTCGTTAGTGGTAGTGGTCTCTTGTCGAGGATTTGGGAAATTATTTGGATATCATCTTGCATTTTAGATTTTATTTAAGGTCATGTGGTGTTCAGTTCTCACTTCTCAAGCTTGATTTGGAATATTTGATTTCGTATCTTCTATGGGTTTAGCTGTTTCATCTTATTAGGAGTTTGTATCTTCTGTGGGTTCCCTTGTGAATCTGCCTGGCTCAAGAGCCTATGACAGTTCTTTTTTACTATAATGACGTGACACATGGATGAAGATAAGGCAGGATTTAAGGTGCTTTTGAATTTAGAAAGAGTTACCATTGACATGCACAGCTTAGTTGATAGGACCTAAAAAAAAAAATGTTTGTTTGTTTGAATTAAAAAAATAATTTTTATTTTTATTTTTATTTTTCTCATAATCAAATTCTGTACTTTGAAATTTTAGATATTAAAGTTTTTTTTAAAAAAATGTTATCAACATTCTCTTTGAAAGTATCACCTAGAAATAATCTTTGACCTTGTAGGTTTTTAAATTGTATATGTCTTACCTTATCCTTAAATCTCCTTGCACATACTTGGCCGCTTCATACTCATTATGCCTATTGACTTGGATCTTAGACAACATTGTTAGAATATAAGATGAGGAAAGAGAAAAGCAAAATAATTTATATTTCATTCGAAATTATAATCTTAAAACTGGGTCTAATTTTTGATATCCTATGAGCTACAGTTCTACATTGTCTTTTTCTTAATAGCTCTCTTTTAACATAATATTTGTATAGGACTTTATTCATAACATAATCTCATAATCAGGTCTGGAATTTGGAACTTTTTTTCACTTTTAGATTGACATATTATATTTCTATAAAATTGTATATATGATATTATAAGTTACTAATAAATTGTAAAAACTTTTATTATAAGTAAATAGTAATACAAGATAGTAATCTAATCTATAATTCTAATATATATATTTTTTATAATATATTTCTTTTTTTTTGATAGGTAATTGGCTGAAGCCTGACAGTGGGGCCACAGTAGAGGGCCCCATCCCCATTACATATCTTTGAATTATTATTATTATTATTATGTTTGATTAGATTGACCCCAAGACCTTCCCCATCCTATGGAAGGCCAAGAGTCATAGCTTAGAATTCTACTTTAGATGTCCCTATTGGGAATTGAACTTGGGTCTCTAGAATGACAACCCAGTGTTTTAACCAATTAAGCTCAACCCCTTGGACATTTTTTATAATATTATTATAGAAATACAAATTGATTTAGAGTATTTTGAAAAGATAGAATTTAATTGTTTCTAACTTTCAAAAATATTTTGATATGAATTTTTAAAATAGTTTCTATTTTCTTTGTCATAATAGTTAAAATTTAAGATTTTGAAATTTATTATTAATAATTATTAAATAATTATCATTTGTTATTAAAATTTAATATATACCATTTATTATTAATAATTATAAATTGATTATCATCTTATTTATTTTGTGTTATTTAGTTCAATTTAAAATTAATAAAATAGAATGCTTAATCTTTTTTTTTTTTCATATTAGATTGTTATATATTTTATTTTTTAGTGATATTTAAAAAAAAAAATAGTTTCTACTAAAAAATTAGTTAATTTAAATTATACATAATAATATTTAAAACAATAATTAAATTATTTGCAATATTTTATTAAAAAGAAAAAGTATTTTTTTTCATATTTAATATGTAGGATTGAAAAAGTTGATAAGAACATTTAAATATAAAAGATTTTATGTAAAATTGTATATAATTTAAATATTTATTTATAATTAATATTTTTCTTAAAATATCAAATGAAAGATATTAAAATGACCAAACCATCATAAAAATTTTGTATGATAGGTAGTGGTGACTGTCAAATTCCAGGCTTGGCCATAATACTTGATGGATTTATGAACTCAAAATATAATTATTGCTCTTCATACGTCATAAACATCCATCTAAAAATATAACTCAAAATATCCATCTCTTCATTATTCCTCTTCCTAATGATGGATTGTTTGCAATGTGAAACCTGGATTCAAAAACATACACAATTTTTTCAAAAACAAATCTCACTCGTACTTGATGACTTTATGAACTTATAATATAACTATATAACATATATTTATCTGGTATTACTCATACGGCAAACTAGGTGGAAGGAAAGGCAATGAATACAGTTTTACATAAATATTATTTTCTCATTGAGGGTCTTGAGCTCTCCATTGAACAAAGAGTTTCTTTTTCTTACTAGTGTTTAGCATTGACTTCTGTGGGAGCTAAGGCAAGGGCAGTGAATTCAAGATAGGCTGGTTGAATTCTAAATTTGAACTCCGCAGTTGGACTTCTCTAGGTCAATGAATTGGATTAACTGCCAAATAAGCATTTGAGTCCAAATAAAGAGTCAGTAGGGGTTATACAACATCTCCACTCTTATAAATATACAACCTTTATATAACAGTTGCTCATTTTAAATGCCTCTATAAAATCTGGTAGAAAAATTCTTCTTTCTTTATATAAAGGTGAATTGTTTCTATGTAGAATTTTATTATGAATAAATAAATGAATGATTTTAATGGCATTCACAAGATTAAACAGTCTACAATCTAGAAAAACTTTTTTAATTTATCTTCATGCTCTTTTTCATTTTGTTGACAAGTAAGCTGGCTGTCTGATTGATCTTTTCTTACTCAAATAACTGATACATATTGTTTTGTATTAAGTATCATAAAATATCGTTACAAAATTCAGAAGTCTTGGCTGGAGAACACACAGCCAGCTAGCATTTAGATCTCATAGTGCCAATAAAACCATGTCAGGAAGGTCAGTGGGCCATATTATGAGGCCATATACACAGGATGCGGCTGAAATACAAAATTATAGAGTTGGATGTCCCATAAACAAAATATAACATAGAGGATTGTCAACTAACTAAATAGGAAGGAGGAGTCGGGATCAATATTGTCTCCCACCTGGGGGAGCCACGCAGTCCATCCTAGCTCACCCTCACACCATACCAGTACATTTCCTTCAGTGAACTAGTCTCTAAAGGGGTGGGAAGGCAGACCTTCCAGTTCCAGCTCAATAAAATCCTCTCTCTTCTGTCTTGCCTCCATCTTCTGCATAAATCTCATGAGTGCCTGCTCAAAGTGTGTCTTGTTGCTTCCCATACGGTCCCAAGTAAAGCCATGAGACAGTTCTCGGATGAAGACAAGAGTTGTTCCATCATTCAGCCATCTGCCAAATTTGTCCTCGTCTAGCCTGTTGGTGTCTGTTTTATCATCTACCAAACATTAGAATAGGATACCCGAAGGTATTCTATCCTCTCCTGAAAAATCACTACTGATTCCAAGGTCTATATGTGCGAACAAGCGACTTTAGTGGAATAGCTTCTTGGGTAGTGTATGCTGAAAATCTCAAGGGGGACTTACGTTTAACAACTGTCTTGAACTGCTGGACTTAGATGGATTTGGCAATTTAGGCTCTTCTCTTTTTTTGATTTTTGGGGATTTAGATGTTCAAAAGAAAGGAGAAAAGGGGTAGGGTTTAGGAAGGCTAATCTAATCCTATGAACTCCGGAGACGGTATCAATTGGGTGCTCTCGAGAAACCAAACTCTGCTTCGCTACAGTAGGGACAACTACACAAAGCCGGTACAATCTTCAGTGGGTTGTGCTTATGATCGAGATATCGGGATGCACATGGGATAAGCTCAGACTAACTTTGCACGGTAGAACAGAAATCATCCATTTACCAAAAGTATGAGCGGAGATACACAATCAATTGATACTTATCAAATCCTTCACTCAAATTAACAACAATGAAAGTAAATCTATATCAACTTTAACTAGGTGTTGAGGAGATTGAAACCATGCAAATCATTCAAACAATAGTGATTACAAAGCAGCGCACATGCAATATATTATTTGGAAATGACCTTAAGCAACAATATATCAAAAACCTCACACTCTCCAAATGAGAGGAGGCAACCTTATATAGTTTTTCGAAAATCAATGAATGGTCGAGATCGAACAGTGATCAAGGGCCAAGATTGATAGCTACAAACCCTAATTAGGGTTTCCCCAAACACTATTAGTTCAAATGAATAAGAGGGTGACACGTGGCGTAGCTGCTAATTTGACTGTCGTGAGTGTCCACTTTCCTCTTTCAGAGATTCGACGTATTTGGACACAATGAGCTTGACCTCCTCCATGGCGACACTTGGCAAACTGCCAATTTGGAAGTCGATGATGTCCACATCATCGGTACAGGTGGCGAGGATGCTCTCCCACTCAACGGCTTGGGCAAGAAAATTTTCATCGATGAAGAGAAAATTTGCAATTTTCGAGAAATCGCCTTTGTCAATCATCCTTGAATCCTTGAAGAAGCTAGACTGGATTCTGGTTCTTAGGTTTTTTGCCTGCAGATGCTTCTCCCTTATGCTTTCGTTCTTCCAGATCTCTGACACCACATGGAATACCTTGCCCAGGATCTCTCTAACAATTTCCTCTGTCTCTGAGCACTTGGTCTCGGATTTCTTTAGAACTTCAATCCGAGTGACCAAGGCATAGTACCATGTGCTGAAGTCGTACCTGTCTCCGGTCTGTATGATACCCGCATCCACTAGGCTTCTCTTCGACAAGCCTCGGATAACCTTCAGGTGTGGGAGTATTTCATTCTGAATTTCATTCATATCCTCCTAATTGATGGCCAGATCTTGGATACGATTGATCAGGGAAAAGGTCGAGTCATGTGCTGATACTAAATTCTCTACCAGTGTGTCAGCACGCGCCGAAGTGTCTGAAATCCACTCCTTTGCTTGAGTGTATGAGCCCTTCATATCATCATAATCTTTCATCGATCCCTGTTGAAGAGGTTGTGGCGGAGTAACCGGGATCTCATGGTCAAGTGGTCTGGTAAGATGGAGAACGTACCTTCTCCACTGCTGGTTCTCCTCTTCGACCTTCTTCCTCTTTTCCTTTTCATGGGCTAGACTTGCCTTCAGAACACTACAAGAGTCGTCAAAATACTGGACCTCTTGGTCCTGGGTGGGCTTACCCAGCTCTATGGTAGTGATCTTGTAATCATCTGCGGCGACATTGTCCCTAGTCTTTCCTTCTTTGGGCACCGCTATCTGGATTGTCCTAAACCCTGCACTGTCTCTCTGATTTAAGGAAAACTTCCTAGCCGGCTTGGGTGGTCTGATCACGACTGGCTCATTCACTCTCTCCAGGAATGCTGCAGTGACCTCTTTGGAACAGGCCTCCTTGGGGACCTTTGTCTTTATTCTTTCCCTTAGCCAATCCGGGACAGTTGATTGCTCGACAGTATTATGGTCAAATTCATCATTTGCCTCTCCTGGGTTTGCTGGTATGCCATCCAAGAAGACTGTAGGTGTTTCCACTTGCTCTCTGTCTGGACTTTGGACAACTTCCTTCATTACTTCTTCAACCGAAGGAGAAGGCATTCTCTCTTCATCATCAACCATGCAGATGTTCATCTCTCGTTCTTTAACTGCATTTTGATTAGGCATGATAGAAGCGACACTTAGAATGGATTGGCCTCCGCTGGACTCCCTTCTTTCTCCTATGATCTTCTTCCCTGTGATTTTCACAGAGCTCCCCACTAACTCCTTCCTCTTCCGAGACCCAACACTTTCTAGATTTCGGGCATCACCGACAGAGGTACAAGGATCGATGGACAGCGTATCATCTACTCCCATTGATTCGTAGGTCAGGGTCACACCTTTGGCTTTTAACTGCTTTGTCTTTTCAGACGTTCACCACTTTGAATATTCAACCACTGACCTCATGAGGTCTGCTAGATCTAATTCTCTCCCTCTGTCCAATCTATCAAAACTAGGGGTTCGTTTTTCATCTTTTCGAAGCCCGGCTAATGAAGCTCTAAGCTTTCTTCCACTTGATCGGCAACTTTAAATACCTCCGTTGCTCTCACCATGCTCAAAGGAATTCTCGACCAGAATCTTTTCCTGATCTCGAAGCCATCGGCTGCATTAGCCCAGTAATCTTCTAAGTCCGGTTTGTGCTCAAACGCCGTTCCGTCGATCTTCTTTATCCTGTGGAATGGATCGAAATTCCTTCTTGCCTTGTATTGATAGAGGGGATAACAGGCTAGTTCCTTCTCAGTGGTCGCAAAAGCTTGGGATGACGGACATGTTTCCAGCCCATTGCCTATTGTAAGTGAGGACGTCCCTGCCTTCTTTTGCTTATCCCTTTGAATCACTATATTTTCCTCTAATTGTCTCACAACCTCGAGCAACACCACTCGGTTGGTAGGGTAAGCTGGAAGCTTGTATGGAGGTCCGGAGAATCCTTGGATTCAGAGGTAAGTGAACTTCGGATATTGGATGTACCAACATCCAAACCGATTGATGAAGTCCATAGACTCTTGAGAGAGTCTCTGGTGCAGCCCGCTTTGCAATGTCCGAGTGATGTGCATAAGGAAAGTATCATTCATTCTTTTGTAATGGACTTTCTCTTCCATGTGGAGCTGAGGATAGCAATCATATACTGGAAACTGGTTCTCCTTGCTCCCTACTTCTCCTCTACAAGTGAGACCTCTGTATCTGTAGGTCCTGGCCAAGGAATACAAGTAAGAACTCATGAAGAAAGTCCTATTCGTCTCTAGGTTCCTTAGCTAGCTGTCTAGGTTCTCGCTAATCATCCTGGCCCAGTCTATCATCTTTACTCCATTGATCATTTCATTAATGAAATAATACATCCAGGGTTCGAATGGACTTCCCAATATTCTGTTGAGCAGGACGATCATGTCTCCGATGTCTTCCTTGAAGTATGCTCACACTAGGCTCTTCCTCTGAAGTTTGGAGGCGCCCTTCCTTGGCTTGTCTAGCCAAGAATGGTTAACTATGGCGTCATATTCTTCCAGGTGGTCCTGATACAGACTGTCTGCTTCGTCCTTTGCCATATACACTGTGTTGTGATACTCTGGGATCCTGAAGGCCTCTCTGATGGCCTCATCACTGTGTTGTGTTGGAAAATTTTCATTTTTATTCTCATACTTAGCCATAAAAATCGAATTTTTACCTCAAAACCCCCAGTCTTGAGGTTGGTTGTGGTTACCACCAAGTGTTAAAACTTTCAAAAATTTTCACTCTTAACCAAAAAAAAAGATTTTCTTTCCAAAAATTTTGAAAAAATATTTGTCAAGTTCCGGAAAATATTCAGAAAAAATCCATAAATCTGTATCATGAATTTGGTTTCACCTTCGAATAGGTAGAAGTAGGGCTAGAAATTCTCTCAAGAATACTCAGAAAATTCAGTAAAGGTTAAATAATCTTCTTGTATTGGTTGCCTTCCAAAAATCTGCGAAACTTTGGTCAAAAGCGATTATCCAACTTTCAGAAATGTCAAAAACTTTTTCCAGATGATCTTTGAACTGAAATAATTTACTAAGCTCTCCTTAGTAACTTCGAAATTGTTGGTGTAGAAATGAAGTCTGAAGTGAAGTATTTGTAAATAAAATTAACTCTTCAAGTAGAAACCTTTAAAATCTTCCAACTCATACTTCTAATTTCATCTTCAGTCTTTTTGGAAAGCGTTGTCATGTTTCCAGGTTTGAAGAAAATATCTTTCAAAGTTTCCAATTTGGTTTATAAGTTCGAAATATCTATTAATCTTCCAATATTCTTCTTTCGAAAACTTTCTATTTCGGATTCAGGTTCGAAAATATCCACTAATCCTCAAATCTTCCTTTAGAAACTTTCCATTTTGGTCTTAGGCTCGAAATCCTTACCAATCTTCCCTTTCGAAAACTTTCTATTTTGGTCTTTGAATTTGAAATTTTGGAGGAGTTTTGAGACATCATGTTGATTTTGTTTGACTTTTCACGTGTAGGTGGACTTTTGGAAGTTTATCCTCATCTTCTTCAAGTTTTGGCGGACTTTGCCTACCTCTCCAAGGTATGGCGGAGTTTAGAGAGCCTTCCCATGTGGTATGGCGGACTTTGGAGGCTCTCCCTACCTTGGGCGGACTTTGGAGACCTCTCCTCATGGCCCTCCTAACCCATGGCGGACTTTAGACTTGGCTCCCACTACTTGAAGACCTTGGGCGGACTTTAGACAAGGCTCCCACATGGCTATGGTGGACTTTGGAGGTGGCTCTATCAAGGCGAATTTTTTGGCTAAGGCATAGGGCGGACTTTAGAGTATACCCCCTATGGTGGACTTCTAGACATCTCCCTCATGTTGCTAGGGTAGGGTGGACTTTGGAGTGTTGGCCACCAAGGTGTTAGGGTAGAGAGGACTTTAGACTTCCCTCCCCTTAGCCTTCCTAACCAATGGCGGACTTTGGAGGTTGCTCCTCACAGCTCTTCTAACCTTGGGCGGACTTTGGAGGATGCTCCTCATGGCTCTCCTAACCTTGGGCGGACTTTGGAGACCACTGCCAAGGCTTCTCCAAGACAATGGTGGACTTTACACTATTGGCCTTCATGAACTCCCACACACATGGCATCATTTATATAAGGCTCAAGGCGGACTTTGATGGGTCCTCAACACATGGCGGACTTCTGGAGGGTCTTCTCCTCATGGCCTCCCGCATCGTGGTGGATTTTGAACCTGCAACAATACTTCAAAACCCTTGTTATCCAGACTCAGCAAAATCTTTAGAGAAATTTCAAAATTTCACAGTTTAATCAAATTTAACTGGATTAACTTAAAATTTGAAATCCATGCCTAGGTGGATCATCTGAGGCATCACACCCCCTAAAATGTAGGGATTTGGCCTTTTAGGTCGGAACTTGGAAATTTTGGATCCCGAACGAGGCAGGTCAATGGCAGCAGTGCAAACCCTAAGTACCCATTCTGAAAAAGCCAAAAAGCAGACTTTCTAAAAATAGCCATATTGGGGATTGGGCCAGAAATGCCAAAAACGAAACTTCCTAAAAATAGGAAAAAAGCAAAAAAACAAACTTTCTAAAAATAGAAAGCTGTTCAAATTTGTCCAAATCGATTGCGATTTTCGTCCTTTGGCGTCCCTAAGCGCTTTGAAGGTGTTTGCACTCTGGAATCACATAATTTGCAAAAACTAATTTTCAACCGTCAGGGCTTGAACTGCTCGAAACTGAGGCAAGGCCTGGTAAAACTGAAGCGAAAGGTCATGGGCGCTAACAAAAACCCTAGAAAGCATGAAAAAGAGAGGGTCCCCATTTGCAATGGGGCGATGTGTGAAAAAGGTCACAACACAGTCGTAGAACCACAATGACCTGCATAGCAACAAGGTAACGAATGAGCCTCCTAAGAGACTCAGTGAGGTATCTACCCTTTCCAATAAACACATCATCATTCCTAGATTTGCAAATGATCCAAATAATTTCCAAGGAGAGAACAGACCAAAAAAGATTAGCACATTTCTTGCCACCTTTAACATAACCAAGTACCACCTCTTCAATAGAAAGACATTTATTATCAACTGAGATGCCAAACAATTTCCATACCTCTTTGGCAAAATGTCATTCAAAGAAAATATGAAGCAAAGACTCAGGGAGACGACAGAGTTTACATAGTAGGGGGTTGCCATCATTATCTTTAAGCGGGAGCTTGTGAAGCAAAAGTTTCTAAGCAAAGAATTTCTTTTTTGGTTCAGTCGGATTAGACCAGAATCTCAAGAGACTAGTGTGCCATTTTTTAGAATCCCAGGTGAGGTTCCAGATGTTGTTGAGATGGGTCAGAATATCTTCGGAATCAACAAGGGTAGAGTAGATCAGTTTGGCCTTTATTAGAGGAAGGGGGGAGCCATCTTTCCAACAGAGGGAGGAGATTGGGGAGAGTGAAGAAGGGGCATGTAAATGTAAAATAGACTGTTATTGTTTCTGTGCAATCAGATTTGCTGTAGCTTCAATATCTGGTATGTTAGAGTCAGATCGAAGAAATGAAAATCGATTATGTCTCTTATCGATTTGCCTCTGTAGGTACGAAGGCAAATGTATATATGTCACCGATATCTTTTTGGTTTTGTTATCCACGTCGAACGCTCAGTTCAATAGGGAGGATGTTGTATATATGCTATTGTCTTCATGGAATCGTGCCCCCACACGGGGGTCGCGATCCTATGTGGAACCACGTGGTTCCACATAGGGTCGTGACCTCTGTGTGGAGCCACAATCCTCTACACCAGCGTTCATTACTTTAACCAAACTTAAACGTTTGTAAAGCGAATTTGTTAGTTAACACTAACTAAATTCCAATGTTAATTAAATCGTAAATAACATAATTAGTATTCTGTGCGCTGATACAAACAGATTTAGTTTTTTGTGTTACGACTAAGACTATAATTTAACACTCCCTCTTAGTCTTAGGAGTATAGGCCTAAAATTTTAATTGAGCTCATCACTAATCTCATGAGAATCACATCACCTAGGTGTGAAGTATCAACGTGTGACACTAAGGATATACTCACTTTGATATCCAAGTTTAAGTATCAGCATGTGATACTAAGGATATACTCACTTTGATATCCCTGTTATAGTATGTGCACTAACATTAATCTGCTTACATAATGTCTACTATAACTTATCATATTATTGATATTCAAATTGTCTGATTTTTAGTTTATATGATCTTCCAAACATTTATAAGATCGTCACCTTACAATGTTAAAATACAAGTGTTCCTTAACTAAAGAATCGTCATCCTTTAGGAATGAACACAGGGAAAGGTTACATACTTCATATACTCAAATATATGACCAAGAAGTTTACATAATTTTAGACATCAATTACATTTTTACCATACCAAGATACCTCCTGAAGTGATCAATTTTCACTCTTGCTAGGGGTTTGGTGAGAATGTCAGCTGTCTGATCTCCTGTATTGACATATTCCAGTCTTATTACCTTCCTCTCTGTCATGTCTCTTACATAGTGATATGGGATCTGAATGTGCTTGGATCTATCATGGAAAACTGGATTCACTGAAAGTTTAATGCAGCTTTGATTGTCACAATGAATGATAGTAGGCTTCAGACTTTCACCAAACAGTCCTACTATCAATTTCCTCAACCATACGGCTTCCTTAGCTGCCATGGATGCAGCTATATATTTAGCTTCTGTGGAGCTCTGAGCTACGGCTGATTGTTTTTTGCAGATCCAAGATACCATAGCTGATCCTAAGCTAAAATAGCATCTTGAAGTGCTCTTCCTGTCTATCACGCTTCCAGCCCAGTCTGAATCAGAGTATCCATGTAGGTTCAATGCAGTGTGTTCATAATGCAGTCCATAGTCCAAGGTACCTTGTAGATATCTCAATATATGCTTTACTGCAACCAAATGTATTTCTTTGGGTTCAACCATGTGTTGGCTAAGTGCATTTACTGCATAACATATATCAGGTCTGGTATTGACTAGGTACATTAATGATCCAATAATCTGTCTGTATAATGTTGGATCTGCAAATTTGGAATCTGCTATAGCTTCTTTTAGTTTATGTAGGTTTGTTTCCATAGGAGATGACATTGGCTTACAATTCATCATTCCAAATCTCTTCAGAATGTCAATGGTCTATTTACCTTGATTTAGATAAATACCATCTGGTTTTTGTCATACTTCTAATCCAAGGAAATAATGGAGTAGACCTAAATCCTTCATCTCAAACTCTGAAGCTAGTTCCTGTTTGCATTTTGCAATGAGATTATCTTTGCCTGTAATTAATAAGTCATCTACATATAATATGAGTATCAACATTTCACCTTTGATTATTTTGAAATACAGATTTGGATCAGCAATGTTCTTAGAGAAACCTATCTCTAATAAGTAACTGCCAATTCTTTCGTACCATGCTCTGGGAGCTTGTTTTAATCCATACAGTGCTTTCTCTAACTTGCATACATGCGTTTTAGCATTATTTACCTCAAATCCCTCAGGTTGCTCTAGATATACTTCTTCTTCAATTGTTCCATTCAAAAATGTAGTTTTTACATCCATTTGATGAACTTTCCATCCTTTAGATGCTGCAATAGCCAGGATTGTTCTGACAGAAGTGTATCGTGCAACAGGTACAAATGTTTCTTCATAGTCAATTCCTTCTTTCTATGAGAAGCTTCGAGCAACAAATCTTGCCTTATGTTTTTCTATACTGCCATCAGCAGCATGCTTAATTTTAAAGAGCCATTTAGAAGATACAACTGATTTTCCTTTAGGTCTAGGCACAATTTTTCCACACATCATTCTTTAAGATAGATTGATATTCCTCTATCATGGCATCCTTCCATACTTGCTGTTTAAGAGCCTCTCTGGCACTTGAAGGTTCATCATTTATGAGGTCTGTCATTAGAGTAACATAGCTAGAAAACTTTGAAGGTCTTTTGCTTTCTCTAATTGTTCCTCTAGGTGCTGCAAAGGATTCTGCTTCCTATATTGTTTTAGTGGCCCATAGTGGTCTCTTCCTAGGATTCTCTGTTGTAGTGTTCTCAAGTTCCAAGGTGTTATCCTCAGGATGCTCCCTCTGAGTTTCAAAAAGAGAATTTTCTTCCAAGTTAATGGAATTAGTTGGGATTTCAGGTGTGATGGAACTCCTTGTTTTGTTAATAGCTATATCTTCCTCAAATATGACATCTCTGCTTAATTCTATTTGTCTTTCAACAGGGATGAATATTCGGTAGGCTTTAGATGTTTCACTATATCCTACAAAAATCCCTTTATATCCTACAAAAATCCCTTTATGTCCAGTAGGTTCTAATTTAGTTCTTTTCTCCTTAGGTACATGAATATAAACAGAACATCCAAATATTTTGAGATGGCTAATATCAGGTTTAATTCCAGTAAAGACTTCTTCAGGAGTTTTGTCACCAATATGAGAGTGAGGACATCCGTTTTGAATGTATACAGCGGTATTAGTGGCTTCTCCCCAAAGTGCAGTTTCTAGGTTTTGATCTAACAACATAGCCCTTGCCGCTTCTACTATTGTTCTATTTTTTCTTTCAACAACCCCGTTTTGTTGAGGATTGTAGGGTACAGTGAACTCCCTCTTAATCCCAGCATCTTTGCAAAACTCTTTAAATGCTTCTGATGTGTATTCCCTACCATTGTCAGTCCTAAGAGTTTTGATTTTCCTACCAGAGTGATTTTCTGTAATAGATTTGAACTCTTTAAATTTCCTAAGAATATCTTTAGACTATTTACTTTTAAGGAAATAAATCCATGTTTTCCTAGAAAAATCGTCTACAAAGATTACATAGTATAATGCGTTTCCTAGTGATGGTTTAGACATAGGCCCACATAAGTCAGAGTGAACTAGTTCTAGTATTTCTTTAGTTTTTCTAGAACTTCAAGGAAAAGAGCTTTTAGTGTTTTTTCCCTAGTGCACATCCTTTACAAACATCTGAATGAATTGGCTTTAGTTTAGGTAGTCCTATGACTAATTTCTCCATAGAGGGTAGAGCACGAAAATGTAAGTGCCCTAGTCTTCTATGCCAAATTTCCGCTTGGTCTATGACTTCATGAAGTAAGGTTTGATTTGGCTCATTACACAATTCATATAGGTGTCCTTGTCTGTAACCAATCACTTGTGCTCTTTTGAAGGTGAATGTTTTTGGCCATGCCATTACCTTTCCTTCTATGAATGAGACTCTATATCCGTCATCTTCAAGTGCAGAGATAGAGACTAAGTTCCTTTTGATGCCTGGTACAAATAGTACTCCGGTGAGTTGGATTGAGATTCCAGACTTCAGTCTGATTATACATGTCCCGACACCTTTTACAGGATGTGCAGAGTCATCCCCTATTGTTACCTCTTCATTTGATCCCTCTTCCATTGAGTTTAGTAATTCTTTGAATCTGGTGACATGTCTTGACGATCCACTGTCTATCACCCAAGTGTTAGACTTGTTTGAAGCTTGACTTGATAGTGCTGAATATAATACAAATTTCTTAGATTCAAGTTCTGTGTTCCTCTCTACTTTGGCGAATGATGCCTACTGTTTTACTTTGTCAGGACAATTAAATGACATGTGTCCGTACTGATCACATCTATGACATTGGATTTTTGACATGTCTTTCTTATGCAAGCTTTTCCCATGATGGGATTTTCTTTTCTTGAAGTTTCTCTTCTTGCCTTTCTTACGGGAGTCGATATTCAGAATGTGGGAGTCCTCATCTTTAGTTTTGTGATTTCCCCCTTTCATTTGCCTTGACTCTTCAAGGAGGCAGTCATCCCTTAGTCGATCAAATTCTGTAAATTTATCCCTTGCATTTATGCCTTGTTTGAATGATTCCCAGGATTCAGGTAATCCATCTAGAGTAATCATTGATAGTTCTTGCTTCTCGACATGATAATCAAGTTTTTGCAGTTGATCTCTGAGTGAACCTATCCTCATGAAGTATGAGTTTATTGTTTCACCTTTATTTATACTTATGTGGTTCAACTGTCTTTTTAGAGCTAGGGTTTTGCTCGGATTGTTTATCTCATACGTCCTTTCAAGGGTTTTGAACATTTCATAAGCGTTGTCATATTTTAATAGAAGTGGTATTATGTGATCCCTTACTGCGTCTATCACAATTTTTACAGCTTTATCATTTCCTTCATTCCACACAGTTTTCTCAGGTTCGTTTGTAGGTTCGGGCTTGTCTTCTTTTATGAATTTGATTACTTTGTTCTATTTTAATACTATCATAATTCTGACTTTCCAAGCCACAAAATTTGCTGCTCCTTCGAGTCTGTCCTCGAATCTGATTGTGTTCGCCATTTTAGAAATCTTTGATTTGCAATGTAAACTTCGCTTTTAGTCTATTCGGATCTTAAGTAGTTAGGCTCTGATACCATGTAAATGTAAAATAGACTGTTATTGTTTCTGTGCAATCAGATTTGCTGTAGCTTCAATATCTGGTATGTTAGAGTCAGATCGAAGAAATGAAAATCGATTATGTCTCTTATCGATTTGCCTTTGTAGGTACGAAGGCAAATGTATATATATGTCATCGATATCTTTCTGGTTTTGTTATCCACGTTGAACGCTCAGTTCAATAGGGAGGATGGCGTATATATGCTATTGTCTTCATGGAATCGTGCCCCCATAGGGGGTCGCGATCCTATGTGGAACCACGTGGTTCCACATAGGGTCGTGACCCCTGTGTGGAGCCACGATCCTCTACATCGACATTCATTACTTTAACCAAACCTAAACGTTTGCAAAGTGAATTTGTTAGTTAACACTAACTAAATTCCAATGTTAATTAAATCGTAAATAATAGAATTAGTATTCTGTGCGCTGATACAAACAGATTTAGTTTTCTGTGTTACGACTAACACTATAATTTAACAGGGCAGGTGAGGCGAGGATGGGATCAAGTGCAGACTTGAGGACATTGTAGGTTCTGGCTTGGGAGATGGGGAGGCTGAATTTGGAGCTAAGGGCATCCCAAGAGATCAGGGTACCATCTTTCAGGATGTGTTCAAAAGCAACGAGTCTTAAGTTGTGCCACTTCAAGGCAGAACACCCTTGAAGACAGGCCAATTGCTTTCCATTATGAAGAGTATTCCACCATATAGATCTGCCCAAGTTGAGAGATCCCTTATTATCAACAATGTTCCCGTTGCAGATGAATTGTTTGACATGGTTCCAAGCCCTCCATATAGACTTGAAGACTTCTGATCCCGTAGGAGAGATCTCAAAATTACCAGCAATCAGGTCCCCCATGGGCAAGTTCTTCCAATTTTTTGCCTTTTTAGGGGTGGAGCATTGTATATTGTGTTTGATCAGAATTTTAGGTTCATAGCCATCAAGGGCTTTACAAATCCATTTGGCAGCCAGGGCAATTCCCTGGGTTTTAAGGTCTTTGAGGCCCATACCCCCCTGTATCTTAGATCTAACACACCAATCCCATTTAACAACATACTGTTTCCTGTTCCCCTTCCCATCTGACCAAAGAAATTTCCTGATTTGTTTTTGCAGATAGTTGAACTGGTAATTACTGAATAGCCAAGCTGAGGAGCAATAGATGTTATATGACGACAAGATCTTTTGACAGACCTGAAACCAACCTGCCAAGGAGAGGAAGTTCCTGTTCCATTTGGTAAGTTTTTTATCCACCTTATTCCTGAACCACTCCCACATTTCTTTTAGATTCAGGGAGACAGAGAAGGGAATACTCAGATATCTAGTGATAGTGTTCGGTCCTCCCCATTTCAAGTCAAATTTGGACATCCAGTTAGGAGGGGAATCGGTCCATCCTAGCAAGGTAGATTTATGGAGAGCAATTTTGCTGCTTGAGGCCTTACATAAGATTTCAATATTATGTAGCAGAGAGGATAAATTTTCCTCATCCAAGGTTAACAGAATAGTTGTATCATCTGCGAACTGGATTGATGATTTTTTCTTTATTAGGGAGAGAAATGCCTTTGACCCTGGGGGTTATACTGAAGTCCTTAAGAATATAGTGCATAGCATTAGCAGCCAGTACAAATGGGGCCGGGGCAAGTGGGCAACCCTGTCTTATTGACCTGGAAAGATCAATATTACCAGATCTGTTTCCATTTACATCAACAACAACATTGGCATCAAAGAGTAATGTTTGCACTACCTTACAGAATGTCTCCGGAAACCCCAAACTTACTAACATCTGAATTATGAAGCTCCACTCTATTCTATCATATGCCTTTTCAAAATCAATCAACAACATGGCCCCATTCTGTCCTGAATCCTTAGCACACTCAAGGGATTCCCAACAGGTTACCAAGTTCTCTAGGATATATCTGCCTTTAACAAAACCTATTTGGGTGGGGCTGATTATTTTTGGTAGAATTTTAATCAACCTGTTAGCTACCACTTTGGCCAATATCTTATAGGATACATTTAGTAGCGTGATAGGCCTCCAGTTCTTAAGCAATGTCTTGTCCCCCTCCTTAGGGATGAGCTTGATGACCCCTTGATTGATTTCTTTGCCTAGGGTTCCTTTGCTAATAGCTTCCAGATAAAGGTAATGTTGGTCACCTACAATCCACCTAATGTTTTTCATATAGAATTCCACTGGAAAGCCGTATGGTCCAAGGGACCTGTCATTGCCCATTGAGGAGATGGCCTTTACAATTTCCTCTTTTGAGATGGATTTCCCTACAAACTCGTAATCCTCAGCATTAAGCTTGATTGGGGGTCAAATCCTTAATGAGCTCCCTGGCAGCCCTATAGTCATCATTTAACTCTTCTGCAGTGAATAGCTTTTGGTAGAAGTGGGTGAAGCACTTTAGGATCTCCTTTGAGCCCGTAATATGGGTATTGTTATCCCAGATAGCATTGATGTTCTCTTTTGCCTCTTTGACTTTAAGCAATTGGAAGAAGAATTTTGAACCCTTGTCTCCCGAGTCTAATCAATTTAATTTGGTCCTGGTTTTCAACCCTCTAATTTTCTCATTTTGGATCTTCCTAAGGTGGTCTTTGATTGACACCAGAGTGTTAGTGAGGTTTTCATCATTAGGGGAGTTCTGAAGATTCATCTCTGCAATACAAAGGTCTTCCTGTAGTAACCTTTCTACCCGCCTGGCATCCTTGGCTTTCTTTTTCCCCATTGTTTGGCAGAGGGTGGTCCAGCTTTTAATGTTCAGGTTCCATTTATCAATCTTAGAGAGTCGGTTGTGATCTTTCATATTAAAAGTCTGGTGAAGGCCAGGGCAGAGCAAAGATCCTCATCCTCCAAGAGTCTAGTGTTTAAGGTGAAGGAGGGAGGTTTTGAAGAGGGGACGTGGTCAGATGGAGAGAGGCAATTCCCATTATTATGGGGTGGTGATCTGACAGTGTGTATGGGGAGATAGAGTAATGATCTCCATTGGCTCTTTTGCCAATATCAAAGTGGCATTTATTGAAGTAAAGTCTGTCCAGCCTGCAATAGATCCTTTTATTCATCTGTTGGTAGTTACACCAGGTGAACCATATAGTGTTCAATTGGTCTTTTCCAGCAATAGGGTCAACAAGATGTAGTTTATTGATCATTCTGTCCCATTGCAACCTTTCCATTCCCTTCCATTCAAATTTGTTGCCACCTTTTTTGTCATTGGCTGATTCAATCATATTGAAATCCCCCCCTATAATCCAAGGGATGTCTTCCAGCCCTGTTAGCCAGTTCCACAGACCCCCCCGCTCTCTATAGTCATTAGGGGCATATATAGAGCAAATTCCAAACTTTTGGTCTTCCAATTGAATAGAAACCCAGATAGCTCTGGCACAGGGGGATTGCCCCCAGTTGATCACTTTGCTAGCCCATCTAGGACTAAGTAGTATGCTTGTGCCTCCTTTACCCTTGGTATGGTTAGTATGAAAGGAAGTAGCCTCCCTCCAGATACATTTAAGGCCGATTTGCAGTGTGAAACCCACAACTTTTAGCTCTTGAAGGAGGAGGCAATCCATGTCCTTATGTCCATTAAGGAATCTTTTGATGATATATTTCCTATCAGGGGCCTCAAGGCCCTTGATGTTCCAAGAGATTGTTTTAAGCATGACTCACTTAGTTGGGTAGTGTCCGTTTGGGATTTAAATCCCTCAAAGCATTTAGGCCATTCCTCTTTATTTGTGATATTGCTAGCATCAAATGCAATAGAAGAGCAGGTTCTACCTCTCTTCTTCCTTGCCTTGGATATTTGTTCAGGGCCAAGGGATTCCTTCCTAGAGGCACTATCTTTACTATTCTTGGGGGATCTCTTCCTTCTAGCTTTCCTGTTTTTAACCATAGTAAACCCTTCCTGTGTATCTGTTGAGCCTTGTTCAAAGTTAGTGTTTCCAGGAGTGAAGGGGTCCATGATGATCCCCATTTCTTGTGTGGCAGTTTGCTCTGCCTTCAGGGCATCAATAGGGGTGCTAGAAGTACAATAGGTATTACTAGCAGGGTCTCTCCTAGTGGCCTCTGAATCAATGGATGCATCTAAAGGGACTACTAAGATCTCATCCATAGTAGGTCCACCAACTTCCACTTCCAGGGTAGAAATCTTATCAGTTTTGAGTTCAGTAGGACCCCTACATGTAGACAATTCAGGGTCCTGGTCCGAGGCCCTGCTAATGGTATCTGTTATAATTGGAGCACCCCTATCCATGTCCTCTAGGTCAGGTAACTGCCAACGGGAGGCTTCAATTTCCAATTTCTACTTATGAAGCTCTTGCTCAAGAACTTTCCTAGCTTCAACAGCTCTTCTCAATTTTTCCAACACCAGTTGTTGTGCATTCTAGGATCTCGGACCCGAATGGAGTTCAGGGATGCCAACAAATTCAGAGGGGTTAGAAGGCGGGGGATGGGCGGCGAAGAGGGCTTCCTTAATAGCATTACTGTAGTTCAAGATGGAGCTAGCCATCGAGGGGGCTGAGGAGGATTGGGGGGGGGACGGGTGGGTGAGGGGTAGGTGGCGGCTGGGGAAAAAAATCAGACTGGGGGGGAGCGGAGGAAGGATCATGAGTAGGGACAGACGGAGGAGGTTCAGAGGGAGCAGCCCGAGGCTCGGAGGGGGGAGGACCGGAAGAAGGGGTCTTGACTTTATTGGATTTTTTATTCAATAAAGGGCATTTGCTTCTAAAGTGACCACTTACTTTACAGTAATGACAGGCATCTATGCCACCCATGTATTCAATTGGACAGCAAAAGGTTTTATTGTCAAGGCTGATAGCAATTTCGACGGGGTAAACAATACCCGGTTTGAGGGCTATGAGTAACCTAGTGTCAAGATGAGGGAGAAACGAGGAGGAGGAGTCAATTTTTACAATTTTTCCCAAGGGTTCAGTAATTCTATCTATACAAGACTAGAGAAATGGGGGATATTTTTAATGGTTATCCATTTTGGACAAGATAGGGCGAGAATTTCATTATTACAAGCCTCAGGGTCCCAATGTACAGCCCTGAAAGACGAGTTCCCCACCGACCAGAACTGTTTGTTTACAATCTTGCTTTGGCTTTCTTTATTATCAAAAAAAATTAAGAATAGGCCCTTTTGAATCATTCTACAAAATGAAAAATGAAACCCTAGTTTATTGACCCACACATCTTGCAGCCATTTGTTCATGTATTGACGAGATGGTACATTATTTACATCAAAAGCGGCACAAATAATAGCCGAATCCCTAAGCCTCGAAATCTCAGAAGAAATGGCAGAAAGCATTGAACCATTAGGTTTAATGATGATGCGCTTGGAGGGGGAGACCTCACCTTGTTTTCTTGTGAGATGGGCTTCATCTTCATGCTGCTTCACAGTCTCAAATTTTGCATCATCCGGGAATAGAAACCGCTTGCCCTCCACCGCCTGGCTGAAGGTCTTTCGTCTTGCTTGCTCGTTCTCGGAGGCATGAGGAGTGAACGGTTTATCTTTGCCTTGGGCATCTATATTGGCCTCCATCAATGGCTGTACGCCCGCAGTTAATGCTCGAGGGCTGCCCAGCGAAGCCAAGGAGCCCTCGCATGCGGTGGTGGTTTGCAACCAGTGGCACCTTCGAAACTTGTGCCCTCTCATTCTTCAAAATTTGACTATAATAAATGAGTTATTTCAACTGATTTTTTTTGACTGATACATATTGTCAACTTTCCAACCCTCTTTATATTGAATACAAATATTTTCATATGCTGTGTATTTCATGATGTAGTGCCAATATGCAAGAATCTTTTCTCCCAAATTCCCTTTAATATCTTCTACTTACCAGTCTCACAAGAAAAATAAAACAGGATTTTGTCAAACAAAATTAACAATACTTGGTGAAATTAATCATACTTTCCCACATTTACCTTATTCAAGATAATAGAGTCCTCTCAAGAAAAACGGCTTTAGAAAGAACAAGGGATATGAGTGGAAATTACCTAATCGCAGTTAATGGCGAATTTGGATTAAGCAAAATGTATTGCATATGGTGATTTTAGGCCACATGAACAGTGAATTTTCTATTTTAAATCAGCTGAGATACATGAATACGAAGCGTAGAAGGCTGTTTTGCCTAAGCATGCAGTAATAGTATGTTGAGAATAATTAATTCAAGAGCTGAGGAGTTAGTAATGAATTTGTGTGTTTCTAAATATAGACAATATGTAGAAGAACATGTCGTTTGTCCGATGTATGTGTCATAGGTAGTATACATGCGTATGCGATAGCTTTGTTAAAAATACTGTACTATATTAAACGAATTTCTTAATTAATAGCTAACTGCATCTATTTAGTTCAAATAGTAGAACTTTTATAATTTACTTTTGTGCTTTCCTTCTCTCTTAATCGATGATTAATGTAGCAATATAGATATTTTCATCTTAGAGCGAAGTTTAATTTTTTTTCGAGTTTCTCTCATTGATAAATAATTGTATTCTTTATATAGGGGTTGTTGCTGAAGTGATTCAGGATCGTTCCGTTGTTTGTATTTTGCCTCAACCATCTTATGAATTTACTAGGTAAGGGCACAACTATTAAATTTATTTACCTACATACATTTTACAATCCTTATATCATTGTATGCTTAAAAACCGTCTTGAAATGCTGATATTATTTGTTGTTATCAACAGTCCCATTAGATGATGGTGGGCAAATTAAACATTTAGCCATAATGAATTCAATGAGAAATGCAACATAAGTTGTAGTATTCACCCTCAATTTTTTTCCAAGTTAATGAAACCACAATATGAGACCAAGCATTGAGCATGCAAAGTCACTTTTCACTGTCATAAATTTCTGCTATTAAGTTTTCATTGGTGGGTGAAACTGCTGTTCATAAATCATAGGAAATTGTCAATGCAAGATAGCCTTTTCAATTCAGTAAAGATTGAACATTGAAATTCATAAACATTAGTTAATTTGAAAGGAGAAATAATTAACATATCGTCCCAATCAATTGTGATTAACAGTCCCATGGCTGGCTGCAAATTGTCTTCCGTGATGATGGCTCAAAACTTTATATAAATCAACTCCATACGGGATCAGCTCCTTCCCAATCAACAACATTCTAGCATCACACTTCAACCCCTCATTAAAGCACTCGATATCCTCAGAGAAAGACCAAGTTACAGGACTGAAAATATTCCCCCAGGCTGCTTTTTGGACACTGAGGAATACTTACTTCCAACCTCAAAACCTCGTCCTATACAATCAGAAAGTCACCAAACTGGAAATGTATCACCAGCTGTGTGTTCCACCTCTAGAATAGCAAGAAATTGATTCCAGAACAGGTCTGATTTAGACTGAAACAGAGCTTATGCAGCAGAGCTACCCCTGTTAATCAACACCACACTGTTCCTAGATACCTTCTGGAGGTCACACAACATTCAACTATCGTCCAGCATCACTGTGCACAAGCAAAATGATAAGGAATGGCTGATTTCAGGTCCGTAATGGCTTCCTGTTACACACAGCATGTAGCAGCATTGGAAATAATGGCCCAGCTAATCAGCAAACCCTCCAAAACACCTTCAAACCTAGTGACACCAGCAAACAAAGATCTGATAATGCTTGCCCAACCTTAGGCGTCTACTGTGGACCCCTGATTTTTTTTTCTTGAAATGTTTGCCAAATAGAAAGAATTTTCTTGGTCAAACTGATTTTGTGTAATATTCCCTTTTGTAAATGCCCTAGTTTTTTGTCCTAAAATCACAATTCCATTCCAAGTAAAGCAAGAAATGAAATAGAGCGAGAGATATCATTTACCAATTTAAATTGTTGAACAAGATAGATCCTGGTTGAGACCTTGCAATTGTGTTAGGTAATCATTGAAAGCATAATCCATAAAATAGATCTTTCCTACTAAGGTTAGAAGCATTATCTTAATCATATTATATATCTAATTCATTAATGGAGTTCAACTAAAAAGGGTTAGGATCATAAGACATGATAGGGTGCCTAGAGCGATCCTCCACCCTAGGTCCAAGAGTGGATATACCATCCCTCTTGGCCTCATGTAGCCTCCCACCATCTCATATGAGGTGGTGTACCTAGTGATGTGTCCTACAGCCTTTCCCCCTCATCATACCACCCTCATTCACCTTCCTATGATAGGGACTCCCTAACCCAATAATCAACCATGGTGGAGCTTGTGGGGAAACTAAAATAGGGTGGCCGGAGCATCCTTCCCTTCTAAGACCAAGGGCAGGGCACCTCTTGCATTCCCTTGGCCTCGTGGGACTATCAGTCTTCCACCATGAGGTGGTGTGCTTAGAAGAGGACCTCATAACCGTTTCCCCTCCTTGTATTCCCTCACTATTCTTATCATGGTTGTTTGCAACATTTAAACAAATATATATGTATATATATATATATATATGTATATGTATATATATATATATATATGTATATATATATATATATATATATATATATATATATATATATATGTATATATATATATATATATATATATATATATATATATATATATATATACACACACATACACACATAAGAGATTATATAATAATGTAATATCATTAGGTTGCATACATATCATGCGTACCACCGTTGAACAAGAATGATATTGCCTGCAATAGATAGTAACCTCTGATTTGATCCATCTATGTGCCTGATCACTGATCTGATACTAATTGGATTGATTGTCTTGATTGATCATCTGATGCAACCTTTAGGATCTGTTATAAATCTGTTTTTAAAGGTCTGTCCCAAATCAGCTTGAAGGGCTGCTCTACTTCTGCCTTATATCTGCTCTTAGTTCTACTCAATTTATCCTTATAGATCTGATTATCAGTTTTCTATACTCTTGCCCTTAGATCTGCTAGAAGTTTGCCTTTGATTAACCTCCCTCTTCTCACACAAGTCTGCTGGTAATATTAGGTTAAGTTCTGCTCTTAACTTCTTTTATTTCTAACATTTTCTTTTTTTCATTTCTCTCCAAATTCCTATCCCTTTCTTGCTCCCATCTCATCTTTTATTTATATTATATCATTACCTCTATGAAGAGAGGCGACAGTTTGAAAGGATATACCCCTTCAAAATAAGATGACTGTTCATTCTTTTGTACCCTTTAATAACAAACTTTGGCACTCCATAATGGGTCGGCCCATAGAATAAATTAAATATAATTTGATTTAATTAAAGAGGGCACCAAACTTGAGAAGGTCGGCTCTGTTGTGTCTATTCCTAGGTTGGCCTTCTGATTATTTGTAACTACCCAGGTTTTATAATTATTTAAGGGTGTAATTTAGTTTTGTGAACACTATGATATGTATTTTGCCCTAGTCTCAGAAGGGGTATGACCTTAGTTGAAAAATCGGACTCGACAAAAACTTAGCAAGGCCTGAAAATGTGACTTGGCAAAAACTTGGTAAAAAATTTGGCAACTTAAAAAATTGATTTAAATTTCATTAGAAATGCAATTTTTTGTAAAATTTAATGAGGACATGCATCCAATGAGTCAAATAAATGAGTACACAAAAGAAACAAGCTGAGTTTAGTTATATTTGATTGATTTAAATGCAAGTTGGGTACAAAATTTCATCCTCATGTGGAATGCTGATGTTTGATAGTTTGAAACAAAATGAAAATAGCAAATTATCTTTATAAACTAAAAGTAAACACTACATCAAAACATTTTACATCCTCCTCTTCCTAGCTCTAGTAAAAACTAGGGGAGAGGTATCTCTAGTCTTGGGAGTCCGCTATGGCTTTGACACCTCGCTCGGCATGACAAGTTATGGCTCAACCTCCATCCTGGATGCAGATGTTGCTAGCACTGGCAATAACTTATCATTGTCAACTGCCTCATGCTCCTCAATGCTATCCAAGATGTATCCAAATCAAAGTAATGGGACTTGAGACTCTGACCCGACTCGGCGAGGCCTACTTGTCTCGGGACTCGGAGTCGAAACTCGACTGGTCTTGGGAAAGTGAAAAAATCAAGAAATTTAGAGATTTTTAAGGATTTAAAACTTGTTTCATGCACCCTTTATTAAATACACCTTAAAGACACAATATTATCATCAAATAGAAGCTAATTTGATTACATACACAAGTATACATCAATCACATAAGCATAAACGCAAATTGTAGCTGAAGGAAATAACAAACATAGATATATAAATATTGTCAAATGTATACAATATTACAAAACTCATGGAATAAAAACCCATGTCATCATATGATCAAATGAGATGCAAACTCTTCCTTTCCAACTCTTGATGCACCAAATGAAAGTATATGTTATATGGAGCCTAATCAAACTCAGAGGTTAAAATTTCCCTACTTTTATCGGCGCAGTTTCCCCTCTAATTTTATGACGGGGGTTTGGGGCAGTGCCCCCAAATTGGGGTCAAGGGGCAACGCCCCTGGCACGCTCGCTGTGACTCTTATTATTTGATAAAGGCGTCGAGTGTTATTTTTCTATTGTTTCTCCTCACAACTCACTTTTCTCCTCCTATTTTGCCAAATGAATGAAATGAAGTTCACTTTTAGGGGCAAAGCAAAATATAAACAAAAAAATAAGTTAAAACATTTTAAAACATGTTTTTTTTTTGTCTTTAAGCCTTACGCCAGTCGAGTTTGGCGAGTCTCAACTCCCAAAGATACCCCATTGGTGTTTTCTCCCCATCTATCATGTAGATGACTCTAACCAAGGGCTTCGATACTTATAATTTAAAAATACAGACGTCATAAAAAATCCACCACCACCATATCTGAAGTAGCTGAAGTGGTGCCAATGGTGGTGGTGGATTTTTTATGACATCCTTGGACCATTAGTGAGAACCGATCAAAGATATGTTCCATGGACCAGCGCTGCCCTAGTTGATCAAGGGAAAAACAATGGAATCATGAAATGTGAAGTGTTGTCTTGTAGGGAGGTGGAAGTCATAAACCTCGAAAACCCAAGTTTCCCAAGTCTTCCAACCCCAGAAACCCAAGTTTCCCAAGTCATCCAACCTCGGAATCCTAGGTTTCTGACTTGCAACACTTCCAGATGGCGTGTTAATACTCAAAGCTCTTAATGCTCCACCAACTCTTGCGACTTGTACACTTTCATTCATGGATCTACCGTGGCGCATTTAATGTTTTGTAAGATTACCATCAAGTGGAGTTCAGGGCAATGCTTCTTTATGGTTACTTGATGGCCTTCATGTTATGCTTGCATGCTTTGACTTTGGAATGCCAGGCAATCCATCTTCTAGCACTACTTTTCTTCTTGGGATTTCTTTGTCAAGGTATGGCCACGTTGCTTGCATGTACACCATGGCAGGTTTGTGCACTTCCCTGCTTTCCCTGACTAACAGACTTTGTGCACGCCAGGGTCAAGGCTTCCTTTCCTTGACCATTGGTCTCTCCTCTACGACCAGTTTGCTATATATAGGTTGTTATGCTTCATTGCAAAGGGTTCTCTCCCTGTTGGCTTGAGCTATTCTTATGATCTTTCACTTCTCTTGAAGACTTGTACATTTCTTGCATTTCTTCAATTGTAAGTTTGGCCATTGACCTTTGAAAGAATTGAAATCATCATTATTGCCTTCTTTCAACTTATGCATGTTGTGTATGTTCCTTACCTTCATCATGGGTGTATGTTTTGTGGCTTCTCTCTCACATATATGCTGTGCTAACTTGTTTATGAGTGTGACTTGTGGGAAATCTCAAATCTTCTCCCCTTTGACATTCAACAAATTCTAACCTCCATACATGTGTTGGGGTCATTCATGCAATTGAAGCTTGTGCATCTCCTGGGTATTTTGATTGTTTCTTTGTGTCATTTCTAGGTGGGGAGAGAAACATCTCTTATCTTGGTGCATCACTTCCTTTCATTTAAGCATTTCCTTCTTCCTTTTTCCTCTGCAAGTCGTTAGGATAGGTTTATAAGTAGAATTTGGAGTCTTAAGTTGGTTCAACACCTGCACTTGGATTGAGAAGGAAGCCAACTTTCTCCGAAGATTCAACCCCCTTGCACAAGGTCCCACACTTTGGGGTTGTTTCCATGTTTCACAAAGTTGCTCTGTTGATAGCTCAACAAGGGTACAAAATTTTGTGATAACAGTAACTATGGCTGCTTGCATGGCTAGCCTTGTCCTCACCCTTTGCAATTTTCTTTCTTTTGGAGCTGCAAGTGTGGCATTCATTTCTCTTTTTATTTCTTCATTTCCTTCTTCCTATTTCCCCAATGATTTGCTGTTGCTACTCAGATCTGATATTTTCTTACCTCCAAACCTACTGTGATATCTTATTTAGACCCGAACAATGAAATCACAAGCATTTCTAATTCCCCAAACCCTCCAATTATTTTATTTGGAACCCCAGGCTGCCCAAAATGGTACGGCCAACTACCTGGAGTAGTACAGCTGTAATAAATGCACTTATTTTGCTGTAGAGACCCTCCAATCTGCTATGATCTGTGGTTCTCACCCTATAATTTCTGTTATAATCAATAACCTCTGATTTGTGACCCCAAATGGCCAAATATGAGGTGAATTCTCAGTGCTGATGTAGTGTGAATGGTTGGGGTATCGTCCAACCAGGCCCCAAAGGTTTTCGTCTCCAATCAGGTTTCCTCAAGCTGTTCCTGCAATGGTAGACTGCTGCAAGGTAAAAGATTCAATAATTTTCCAAAAGCATACCTCCCCAATTGGCACGTACAAGTCTTATAAGCCTCCATACCCTAGATCAAACCCTACATGGCATCTTAGAAGATTCCAAATGGAATATTTGGGCTTCATAATGGTTCGTTCAACTTGAAGGGTCAGCTTATCATTGAATGGGGCCACTTTTTAAAATATAATTCACTTAGGAAAGTGTGCCAAGGGAGTAATATAAAGGTATTTAAAATAAATAACTTATAACTTAACTTTTTCTATTTTTAGAAAAAGTTACTTTTAGAACTTTAAATTATAACGTTACTCTATTAACTTACCTAAGTCATAAAAATGACTTAAGTGTATGATTCCCTTTGGCAAGTAAATCATCCCCAAACACTAGAATTCACATGCGGAGGTGGGTGTCAGGTGAATTCCCCATCCTGATAGATCACTCAGGAAGTGGGGACATTACAGTCCTCCCTTCTCGGGATTAGCTTGCCCTCAAGCAATATCAAGCAACATGTTGCTCCACTCTAATAAAATTTCCCAAGCAAATCAATTCCCGGATCCAATAGCAAGATGAGAAATCCGCTACAGTACCTGAAGTAGGAGAGCATGATGTCAAATAACCCTTCACACAGCAAGGATAACATTGCCACACTAAGAGTAACCAGCAATGCCATGATGAGGTGAATTCAACACTGCAAAATTTCTATGGCTCACTGCCCCGTGATTATATGCATCAATGCCATGATGAAGGAACAATAATTCACCGTTGTTATAAATCTGAAGATTAGAACTTGTACCCATACCCTTGGAGTCCTCAAAGCCGGTACAAACAAACTTACTCTTTGCTGTCCATTCTTTAATCTCATATTCAATTTCATCAACACTAGATGGAAATTGACCAACACCAACTGGAAAATCAGAATAATACAATTCCAATTTCTCCTTATCATCCGTGTGGCAAATGTCATGAATATGAAGGAGACGCTTCTTAGCTTGTTGGGCTATCAATTTGGCATGTCGTGCTCTTGCCAACCAATCCTCATTCAACCTCTGAGATTGCTCTATACCAGCAGTTCCAAAGTGCACAGAATCTGATTTACTACAAGATGCATCGATATTAGCTTCCAACCAGCATGTTGTCATTCTTTTAGGGTTTCCTTCCGTTGAAGCTCTCAACACCACTTCCTTCCCATCCACTGAGAACTCTAACTGCATCTTATGATAATCAAATGTGTACCTACCAATGGATTGTAGCCACTGCATACCAAGAACCACATCATATTGCTCTATTGGTATCATATAGAAATCATCAATCAAGAGATAAGTTCCCAACTGAAGGCTAACTTGAGAAACTCTCATAGTGCAACTCAAGGTATTACCACTAGTAGCTGTCACTCTAAATCCTGAAAATTTCTCGTCCTGTAATGCAAATTTCTCTACAGTCTGCTCACTAAGGAAGATGTAAGTAGCACCAGTATCCACCAAGCAATCCCCTAGCTACCCCCTAAGAGTTCCTTTCAATCGAAAGGGGTAATACCAAGGTACTCCAGATAATGATGCAATCGTAACGTTGGCAGAAGCCAATGTATCCTCATCACATGTATCTCGCACATGTATCTCGCATCTGCTCATCCTCACCATCAGAAAAGGCCTCTATAAGATGTGCTTTGCCTTTTCCAAGGCATTTATGACCTAGTTCCCATGGCTCCTTGCATGAGAAACACAATTTCTTCCTCGTTAATTCATTCCGTGACTCATGATCTATCTTAAGAGGAGGTGGTGCACCGGGTAACTGTGTAGATGAACTCTGAGAAGGTTTAGAACCTTTGAAAGATTTCATGTTCTGCTGAGATGTAGAAGGTGGAGGTGTGGTGTCCAAATCCAAGGTTAGCTGTATAGCTTCTTGCAAAGTCTTAGGCTTCAAAGCCTTAACCAAACCACGGTATCTCTCATGAAGTCCCTCTATGAAGAGCATAATTACCCTCCTAAAAGGCATCTCAGGTACCATCATTGCTATACGCTGAAATTCATTAATATATGTATCCACATGTCCTGATTGTTTCAGGAGAGCTAAATCCCTGTAGTAAAGTTCCATATCCTTCCTATCAAATCTGGAAATTAGTCTCTCTGTGAACTTTGCATATGAATGAATAAGGGCGTGATTCTGCGTGACCAATCCATGATGCCACCAGTCATATGCGACACCCTCCAAATGCAGGACAACAATCTGAATGGCCTCATTTTCAGCCATGGGTTTCAAGGAGAGGTATATATCTAGCTTGTGAACCCACACACGTGCACTAGTGGAATCGTTGCCATCAAAAGTGGATAAAATCAGCTTATCTGTAGCCTTCTTCAGATCATTATTCCACCACTGTTTGGGTCCCCTGTCATTCTGTCCCCTCATGGAATCACGACGCTGCATACAATATTGATGCAACAGGAATGCATCTTGAACATGTGCTGGTAGACGTGCCCACTCATCGTTGGCAGCCATAACTGTGTCTTGGAAAGTGATTCCATTATGAGGCTCCGCCAATGGTGGTGCATCTCTAGAAGTGAATCGTGGGAGCATAGGCCTATCCGCTGTCCTAGTATGGGTCCTGTCCCTCCGTGGTGAGATGGATGCATTACTTAGGGAAGATGGAATTCTACTGCTGCCCCTACTTCCTGCAGCTGATACTGTCGTGCTACGGCTCCCGTGCCTTACCCTATTATTTCCCAAATCCAATCTGTCAAGTGTGTTTTGTAACTTGTTGATTGCCTCAACAATTCTTGGCTGTGCTTCAGCCAAGCTCCTCATAATCTCATCAGGATTGAGTGGAATCTGTCTATCCTGTCTGGGTGGGCTCCTCTCTCCTTCAAGTATATCACCCATATCAGTCTCAAAGGGTTGTTCTGTGACAAAATTTAAATCCACCATAGGTCTCCTGCATGTGTAATATCTGTAGGTACCAAATCTGCCCCGCTGCATAGAATTAATCTGATGACCCCCAGGCTGATAGAATCATCGCTTTGATACCACTGAAAGATCCCTGACTAGAAATCTGATTCAATCTACTGTTTGTTGACAAATTCAAACTCTTTGACCGGCGAATTGTTTACTTTAGAATTTGATGAGGTTTTGAAATTTTGAAGTTTTGATGTTTTATGCGAGAATGATAGACAATGCTTATAGGAAAATAGATGCCAAACATAAAGAATATCAACTGAACTAAATTCAAGATTCTGATATTTATTGTAGCTTTTAAAGAAATCAGAATAATTTACCAAATTAGAGATATCAAGCCCAATTGTCTTACCAGGAGTCCAACACCTGCTTGAATGAGCTCCGTTTATTGACCTAAAATGAATTAACTATTGAAATGGAAGCTTTCAAAGCACTACAACAGTTCCAATGAGCTTTATTTGACTAATAATGAATTACCAAAACAAAATATGTTAAGAAATAGCAAGTTAGCTAAGAATTTCAAAATGTTGCCAGGCAAGATTCCCAAATTGTGACCTTTTTCCCCAATGATTTGCTGCTGCTGCTCAGATTTGATATTTTCTTCCCTCCAAACCTACTGTGATCTCTTATTTAGACCCCAACAATGAAATCACAAGCAATTCTAATTCTCCAAACCCTCCAATTATTTTATTTGGAACCCCAGGCTGGCCAAAATGGTACAGCCAGCTACCTGGAGTAGTACGGCTGTCATAAATGCACTTATTTTGCTAGAGAGACCCTCCAATCTTCTATGATCTGTGGTTCTCACCCTATAATTCCTGTTACAATCAAAAACCTCTGATTTGTGACCCTAAATGGCCAAATATGAGGTGAATTCTGAGTGCTGATGTAGTGTGAATGGCTGGGGTATCGTCCAACCAGGCCCAGATCAAAGGTTTTCGTCTCCAATCTGGTTTCCTCAAGCTGTTCCTGCAATGGTAGACTGCTGCAAGGTAAAAGATTCAATAATTTTCCAAAAGCATACCTCCCCAATTGGCACATACAAGCCTTTTAGGCCTCCAAACCTTAGATCAAACCCTACATGGCATCTTAGAAGATTCCAAATGGAATCTTTGGGCTTCATAATGGTTCGCTCAACTTGAGGGATCAGCTTATCATTGAATGGGGCCACTTTTTAAAATATAATTCACTTAGGAAAGTGTGCCAAGGGAGTAATATAAAGTTATTTAAAATAAACAACTTATAACTTAACTTTTTCTAACTTTAAATTATAAAGTTACTTTATTAACTTACCAAAGTCATAAAAATGACTAAGTGTATGATTCCCTTTGGCAAGAAAATCATCCCCAAACACTAGAATTCACCCGTAGAGATGGGTGTCAGGTGAATTCCCCATCCTGATAGATCACTCAGGAAGTGGGGACATTACAGGACAAGCCCTAATATCATGCTTATTGATGCTTGCAAGGTGGTATTTGAGATAGTTTATGCCTCCTTAAAGCATTCTTTCACATTTTATGCAAATTTTTTTACCATGTTCTGGTCCTTGATAGGCATACTTCGAAGCGAGGTCTCTAGCTCCTTTAGGACGAGTGCCTACAAATGATGTTGGAGGCATTGACCTTGAAGCTGAACTTTTGGCATCTCTATTTGCCATTATATATTAACCTACACATACAAAGTGAAAGCCCAAGTTGTTAATATTTTAATAAAAAAATTAACAAACAAACTATTAATTTAAATGATTATAGATTAGTTAAAATCAGTAAAAATTTACTCTAATATAAAATTTTAAACATTTTCTTCCAAGAAAAGGATTCAAACTAAAAAAAATTGGTAAGGTTTGAAAAAATTGTGAAACAATGAAAAAGTTGAAAAGAAATTGTCAAAAAATGGTGGAAAATCTTGTTCTTTACAATCTAAATGTGATTTAGAGTGGTTACCGAATGACATTGATGTTTTTTGTTAAACCTAGATGTAGCAAAACAAACCAAAATTTTAAAAAAAAGAAAGAAAAAGAAAATCAGAAACCCTTCCTGGAAATTCAATTTGCTTTTCAAATTCATTCCAAATCCTCTTCAAATTTCCAATTTTTAGCTCCAATTAGCTGTAATCACACTGAAAACATGTCTCAAGCACTAGAGGAGCAAATAGAAGTTAAAAAAATACAATTAAGTTGACTTTTTGATGTTTTGGGCCTTTTAATTTACTTTGGTTGAGTTTTTTCATTGGATAGTGAATTTTTGGCCAAAAAAACTGGTGAGGTTTTGTGTGAGTTAAACTTGCAAAAACTCGATGAGCATAAAAACTTGCGATAAGTTTGAACGGAGGCTTTTGCATTCATTCATAATGCCATTTTACAGTGCTTTGAGTTTGAAGCATACTCATGGCTCAAATTAAGACAACAATAATAAAGACTTTGCAATCAATACGCTAATTAAAAAGCACCAAAGTACTTTGATTTATTGCATTCCTAGATGGTGCAGGTTTGATGGAGGACATTTGAAGTTGGACAATAACAAAATCAGCAATAAAGAGGCCCTTTTTGGTTGAAATCAAACATCCAAGGCAGGGATTGAAGCAATAACCTTCTCCACATAAGTCAAGGTATCGAAGGAGTTCTCAAACTTGCATACTAAACCACACCTACCCCAAACAACTCCTCCAAAATGCCAGGAAACAAACTCAAGTCATTTTGCTGTAGTAAACCGTGTGTTGCCCAAGCAGGGGCGACTTAGCCTTTTAGTTTCTCTTGGCCAAAATAACCAATCAAACTGTCATCCAAAGCTTTACGGAACTTTCCCTCATCATGGTTTCCATTTTAATGTGTATCCAACCACTCTTGACCTTCAATATTTTTTTTCCAACCTGAATATTCCTTGCAAAACCTTGGAAGCTAGTTAGAATGAGGCGACCAACTATAGAAATTAATAACAATAAAAAACTTCTTTAAATCCTTCATACCTTGAACACCTAGACCCTGGTAATCCTTCCAAACAATACCCATAAAATAACTTCAATTCTTGGATGCCTATGAACATTTTTATGTGGCTCAACCTGTGAAAAGGAGTTAGTGTGACTAGCTAGAAAGAGTCTTTGAAATCCCTGCAAGAAGCAATAATTTTATTTGCAAACAATTACTAGCTAAACTCAAATGAGAAACATCAAAAAAACACGAAAAGCTTCATTTTTTCCTTTCAAACCTCAAAACCAAAATCTTCACAAAATCACCACAGTTGAAAATCAAAGCATAGCCTCTATGTGAGACTATCAACAATCACCCATGAAGGATCTTTCATCTCCGCAGATGATATTCTCCATGAAGGGTTTAGTCTTGACCAAGGTCTGGAAGAAAACCAATAGCATATCTCTCTTCTCCAAATATTCATGCAAACATAAAATGAGGTCCAAAAACCCTTTATATTTCTCCAAACTTCAATGCACCAAAAGGGAATAAAATATTAATTTATTAAAGTCCCTTATGTCTATCGCACTTTATTTTATTAAAATATTTCATTTAATATTACTTGGGCACTATTTCCAAAGTCACCATAGAAATATTAAATTAATGCTTAGTGAAACATTAATAAAATAATATATCATAAGGGCTTAGTGAAACATTAATAAAATAATATATTATAAGCATTAATTTAAAATTACTCTCTTGATTTACAAAAACCACAACATAGCATTCAACATCGAATTGGAATGTGTCAAGATGCCATTGAAGATGAGGAGACATGACCAAGGCTGAAACGATGAGTTTCTATAGATAGACATGAGCTCCAACAATTGTGGAGCTCAAGTCAGGTGGTCGAAAATGCTTTTGAAAGTATCATTGCGTAACACACTAAAACAATCGAGCTCAAAATCAACCACTAAAAATATGAAAAGAACAAAACTACAACGACTTCCAAAACCATGGAGTTCCTTAACCAATCACATTGGCCTATGGGAACCAAGGGATAGGCCAACGCTCACCAACTGTTTAGGCCTAGAGAGGGGACATTACATTCCTCCCTCCTTAGAATTGCTTGTCCCCAAGCAATTTCAACTTTAGATGTTATAATATCTGCGCACTCTCCTAGGTGTCAATCTCAACTGGCAAGTTCTTCCACTTCACTAAGTACTTTCTAATAGTCCTCATTAGAGTACGTTCTTTGATATCAATGATAGCCTCAAGAATAAGTTTCCCTTCCTGGTTCAATGGTGGCAACTTAGAAGAGGGAACTACATTATGACCCAATGCCTTATCGAGGCAAGATACATTAAAAACATTGTGCACCTTGCTAGTTGTTGGTAGCTCAAACTCATAAGCCACTTCTCCAATCCTCTTGGATAACTTAAATGGACCATAAAACCATGGCTTAATCTTTTTTGACGTATTCTCCTTGAGAGTGGATTGCTTGTAGGGTTGTAATCTCAAATATACCATGCCACCAACCTCAAAAGTTCGCTCAGTGCGATGTTAATCTGCATAGATTTTTGGCTGATTTTGGGCTTGTTGCAGGTTTTCTTTCAAGGATTTCATGACATCTTGACTCTGCTGTAAAATATCCTTGGCATTTGGCACCCTACTATTTGCAAACAAGTCCATGAAGCTAGGGGGCTCATAACTATATAAAGCCATTAATGGTGACATCTTAATCAACATGTGGTATGTAGAATGGTAATAGTATACACCAAGGTGTAATTATCTGAGCCATGCCTTCTTCTGTCCTGAAATGTAGTTTCAAAGATACACTTGCACCTACTTATTAACAATCTTAGTTTGCCCGTTTGTCTGTGGATGATAGTTGGTACTAGGAGTGAGCTCTATCTCACTCAACTTGAAAAGTTCCTACCAAAACAATCTCAAGAACTTGCTGTCCCTGTCATTGTCTATGTTCCTGGGTAACCTATGTAACTTAAAAATCTCAATGATAAACAAATTTGCCATCTTTGTTGTTGTATATATTGTTGAGATAGCAAAGAAATGAGCAAATTTGTTAACCTATGCATAACAACATAGATGCTTCCTTCCCTTAGACCTTGGGTAACCTTGCATTGGAATCGATTGAAAT
This sequence comes from Cryptomeria japonica, assembly GCF_030272615.1. Classification (NCBI taxonomy): domain Eukaryota; kingdom Viridiplantae; phylum Streptophyta; class Pinopsida; order Cupressales; family Cupressaceae; genus Cryptomeria; species Cryptomeria japonica. Next base: position 267,370,836 of record NC_081409.1, on the reverse strand, counting down.
ACTTTCCCATTTTTTACTGGGAATTGGTGGGGGCTGCAATAAACTAGTAGGATAAGTATGTTTATGTTTGTTTTGCTGACATGTGGGATACAGATAAACATACTTAAGGACTTCGTTCTTAAGTCGTTTCCATGTAAACCTCTCTCGAATCTTTCTATATGTCTTGAAAAAATTCAGGTGACAAGCCATATGAATATCATGGAAAGATCTCATATCTATCATCTTAAATTGTGAAGTGGATACCAAATATATTCTACCTTTGTAAATGATAAGCTCGTTAATTACAGTACACCTTTCATCCTATGTAATACCCTCAATGATGCTGGAAGTCCACTGCTGAAATTAGCTTGCTATAATCTCCACCAAAGAGCATAAATGTGGTCTCTTGGATAAAGCATCAAGCACTCTCTGCCTCTTCCCCTTGACATATACAATGTTAGTTGTAAGCTTGGAGTTTAATTGCTCATTTCTATTGTCTATCATTCAAGTCTTGCTGATTTTGGAAGTACTTGAAATAGATCACATAGAGGTGGAGGTGGTAAACCACGTAATTGGGATCTACAAAAGAAGGTGGGCAAGTTGACAATTCCATACTTTGATGGTTTTGTGCTGGAAGTCCAAGAGTTTGCATGCTCTGCTGAAATTAGCTTGCTATAATATCCACCAAAGAGCATAAATGTGGTCTCTTGGATAAAGCATCAGGCACTCTCTACCTCTTCCCCTTGACATATACAATGTTAGTCATAAACTTGGAGTTTAATTGCCCATTTCTATTGTCTATCATTCAAGTCTTGCTAATTTTGGAAGTACTATTTTGATAGTGAAATTGAAATAGAGCACACAGAGGTGGAGGTGGTAAACCACATAATTGGGATCTACTAAAGAAGGTGGGCAAGTTGACAATTGCATACTCTGATGGTTTTGTAAAGACAACTGCTAGAGCTTGGATGCAAAAACTTGACACATACTTTCAGCTCAACTCTATGGCGAAAGATAACCTTGGCCAAGTAATCTGGAAATGGCATTTCAACTTGAAATTCATCTCCCAATCCATTCCAATCCCTCCAAACCTACCTATGATATTATTGATCAATTGGTTCATTTTCACTTTGAGGGTTATTTCTTTGGTTAAAGTTAGGCATAAGAGGCCTAGAATTAACTATCCAACTAAAGGTTTGCAATTGAGTAGCCCTATTATTAGCTTAGTTTTGCCCATTGCTGCCATTGATTCCAACATTATTGTTTTGCATTAATTGAGCAACCGTTTGGGTCATTTTTTTGTTGTGCTTGGGTCATCATGTTCATTTCCTGATGAGCTCTGGCCAAGTCACCTAGCATACTTTCTACACTTGCCATTTTTGCTCTCCTTTCACCCATTCCATAAGGTTCCTTACTATTTTTACCATATGTATACCCCATTGTCCTAGCAATTCCTCTGCTTGTTCAATCTCAAGTTGATTTTGTTAGTGTAGGTTTTTATTCTCTTATGTTAGTGAATATTTATTTTTCCTACTCACATTATTAAGCTTGCTCAAGTTATAACATCAATCTTTACTTTTTCCAACTTAATACTTCAGATACCGGGTACGGGGATCAAGGGCTAGGAGCAAGTGTGGGTTCGGCCTAGGTCTGGGTCGAATATGAGTGTAGGCCTGGGTTCGTATTGGATTCGGCAGTGTAAAAAAATTAAAATACAACAATTTCATATATTTTTTCTTGTATGATTTCATCTCTTTCTACACAATTTTATTCCAGTTTTGGGCATTATATGGTGTATAGTCTGTAGAGGCTTCTAGGCGTGGGCTACCTAGTGTGGGCTTTAGTACTTTTCATTTTCAAGCTTCTACTATTTTTTCCTTGTATTCCTCCAACGGCCAATTTTTTTTAATAAAGGTAAATACAAACAGAAAGTTGATTATGAATGCTTTTGTGCATTTAATATAATGTTAAATTGATAAGAAGCATTCATTGTAATTAATTTAACTTTATACTTTATTTTCTTTAATATATATATATTTTTAATTAAATTTAAAGAATTTAATTATGAAAATATATTTTGTGAAAGTTTAAATTATTATTTTTTATTTGAATTTTAATGTTTTAATATAATATTAACAAATATTTACTTGATTTATTTTAAAATTAATTAAAGCTAAATATGAAAGTTCAAATTTATTTTTAATTTTGCATATTCTTGTAAAAAGAAATTTATTTTAAAATTGTGTTATATATATATATATATATATATATAGAGAGAGAGAGAGAGAGAGAGAGAGAGAGAGAGAGAGAGAGAGAGATTACTTTTCTTATGAATAGACCTATCTTGCCATATCCTTATTAAGGGTCTTGAAAAATAGTTGTATTTGTATCCGTACTAGTATCCGTGTCTGTGCAACTTTGCCTAAAATAAATTGTTTCTATAGGTTCCAACATCATTGGCCAGGTCCGTGCCTTCCAAACTCATGCAACTTTTGTGCCTACAACATCATCCTCACTCCTCCAATGGTAGTGATGTGTTCATTATATATATATATATATATATATATATATATATATATATATATATATATTGGCGTGTCTATACCCGTACCTAAGGAATTTGTTTTTGCCATACCAACAAAACCGTATCCGAATCATCAATGTAGCTTAATACCATAAACATATCAATTGCATACTAACAACAAAATATGATGCAACAATTACACAACACAAGTAGAATGCATGATTTACGTGCAAATCCCTTACGGGAGAAAACCACGGCAAAAATATTATTTTTGTTTTAGAAATTTTGTAGGCACTAACCCCTCATTCAATTTGTTAGCACCAATCCACTAGAGGCACCGACCCCTCGTTCAATTTGTGAGCACCAATCCACTAGAGGCACCAACCCCTCATTCAATATAATTTCTCTTTACAAATTATGCTATAACTCTCTTCTCCAATCTGCTATTATGTTGATCATAAATCTCCCATAAAAACTGGTTACGATCTTCTTACAAACCTGCCATAGAACTTCTCACAATCTCCTTATATGTTTGCTTGTGAAATCTTCATAGATTTGCTTCAAATCTTCTGTAGAAACTTCTTATTAAATCTGCTCCAAATTTGCTTTTCTTCTTCTCTTGAATCTGCAATATCTCCTTTTACTCCTCTTCTCTCCTCACCAATGGCTGGTGGATGTATGATAGACTTGCACAAAACACTCTTTAAATCTGCTATAATACTCTTCACAAATCTGATCTCAAAAAATTGAATGCTTTCCTTTATATATCTGCCTAAAGTCTGTTCTAAATCTGCATTGTCTTTGTTTCAAGTCTCTCAAAAACTCTTTTATATCTTCATTAATCTTGCTCAAATATCTCTTTTGGATTTGCATATATCTCTAATGGTTTATTAATTTATAATTTAATATTCCACTTTCATTCTTTTCACATTTCACTTTCACCTTTTATATCTTCATATTCTTATGCGTCTTAATGAAAAAATGACATCTCATTGAATAGAGGTGACCTTTTCCTTTTGATTGCCTTTTTAAAATGTTTTTATTTATTTACAAATCAATCTGATTTTTATATCTGCTATATTTATTTTTGCACACACAACTCACACTACCATCTCTCACTGAATTTCTCTTTATATCTTCCCAAGAGAGTCAATTTCATTTAGAGACATCTCCTTTCACCTCTTAAAATTATTGTAAAGGGTGAAGAAAAATTAGGGTTTCATCCAATTATGTGGAAAAACCACTAATTTTTACTTAGGGACCAATTCCATTAAAGAGGGGTGAATCCAATAGATCTAACCTCAATCCAACAAGGATAGGGCTGAGAATTCTGATTAGATTCACCAGTTGGAATTGAATACCCTCTTTTTAATTTGAACTGTGAAATGCCGAAATTAGGGCTGATATTGAAGAGATTATGCATAAATTGTGAGCTACAGTCGTCAAACGGAACCACGGACTTGAATCTGAGAAATATGTGAATGTTCGGATCTATTCCTAGAAGGTTGTCCTGAATTGTTGGGACGAGAATGCCTATCGCTCTGGTCCTCTGAACTTTCTGTTGTCCAAAGGGGAACCTATTCGTCTTTGCGAATAATGTCAATGTTAAAAGTTACAGCTCTACACTTGTTTCTTGCACACAAAAAGAAAGGGAAAATGGTTGGGAATAGGAGTTTGCCTAAGTCAAACCCTGGTTTAGGAATTAACCTTGAATGAATAATTCCAAATATTGAAATAAATAATGGAAAGGTATACCTTAGATCTGTAATTGTTGATGATGATGTTTTGCTTCATGAATGGAATCACATATGTTGCATGAAATGACATGAACATGACAAAACCCTCATCACACACACATGCTTGCATATGAATTATGTAATTTTGCTCCACAATGATTGAATGAAGAATATGCAGCCTTGAAGATCTCTGAAAATGCTTGATGATGAACGCTTCACAGATGCAAGGATGCTAGGAATTGATTGCTTGGAGTCTTAGATGAAATTAGGTTAAAATGAATTGATTAAATGTCTTTATATATGGGTATCTAGGTCATTTACCGATTAGGCCGACCTCTGACGGTCATGCGGAGCCGCAACATTGAATTTCCGTTGGAGAGATAGGACCCTTGCCCCATTTCAAAATAGGGCCCAACTAAGAGGGACCAAGGCGAAGGCGCTTTGGTCTTAGGACCAAGTCATGGGCACCCTAGTCATTCTCAGTTAGGGACCATCATTAAGCCCTATGGAGACTGACACCCCTCTAGGAAATCAATTAGTGGGTGTACATGGTATCAAAACTGGAGAATAAGCACAAAACGGACCTAAATAGGAGATGAGGATGGGACACAGTAAAGAAGGGGCACAAACATGAGGCATAAATTGGCCCGATGACAATTTATGACACTACATTTAGCCTCCACTTTAATGGGAGTATGAGCCTATACAAATACTCACAGTAAAGTAGACAAAAGAGATGAAAGAGAGGAGCAAATAGGAGCACAATCACAAGGAGTATAAGACATCACTAATTTCAAGGAACCAAGCCCCCAATCTTAGGATCTTAACTCACTCAAACGCATGCAAGGGCACACAAAACAACACAAAAACAAAAAGGCAAAAGACAACACAAAAGCTGAAAACCAAAAACAAGACCTCAAGTCAACTAGCCGAAGAGACTTCAATATCAAAATGTCTCAACCACCAATATCATTCTTGAAAAATGCCATCTCAAGAACACAAGTGCTCACATAAAAAGAGCAAGAGCACGTAACATCCATGAACTACAAATAGTAAAGCTATGAGCTCATGAGAAGAAAGAAAGAAAGCATGGATACACATTCTAGATGTGTTTTTCTAGGTGATCCACGCTAGGGAGGAGAGTAGGAATAGTCTAGCTGTGTTTTGCTAGTTGCACTCACCCTCGTGCATGTGTGCAAGTGATCTCTGGTTTCGGGTGTTAAGCATCTTGTATAAGAGTTTGTTTTCTTTGGTTTCGAGCATGCAACAAGGTGTGTAAGACATGCAATGAAAATGCAAATGTGTCTGGTATTGGAAACATCTTGTGTAAGAGTTTGTTTGCTCTGGTTTCGAGAATGTGTAATCCCATGTAAGACAGATATATGCCTGGTTTCAATGACATCTCGTGTAAGAGTTTGTTTGCTCTGGTTTCGGGAATATGCACCCCGTCTAAGACATACATGAATGTTTCATCTGGTTTCAGGCATGAAGCATCTCGTGTAAGAGTTTGTTTTCTTTGGTTCCGAGAATGAACCCCCATTTAAGACATGCAAAAATATAGTATAATATAGTACAAAGAGGGCGATTTGTATGCCCCCTCCTTAAGATGTCAACATAGCCCTATGTTGATGTCTTAAGGAAGCTAGAAACAAGGATACCCACCTTCAACACCAAGGAGATATCCTTTAGGCAACAATGTTCATAAATCCAAGCTAAAGAAGCAAGGATAAGATAGTTGAAAAAAAGATATCTTGCAACAAGTTTAAAGAGGATCCTTGGAGAGAAGAGATCTTTGCTCAAAAGACTTCTACCTCCAAGAGGAGTTCTTGAACAAAGATAGCATCTTCTACCAAAGGAAAGGAAGGAGAACAAGAATGCCTATCTTCCCCCTATTGCTAGGTAAAAGAGATTCTTGATGAAGGATGACACACTTTTGATCCAATGTGGGGTAAGTTTATAATAGATATACATTGCCAAGTGAAGAAGAGGTTGTAGTCAAGGATACACACCTCTTGCATAAAAGAGAATCTTTGAGTAAACAACAACTTCACACAAGGAATGACATCAAATTATAAGCAAACACCACTCAACAAGGGAAAAGTGGATCCTTAGAAAGGATAAGATAGATCAATGCCCCCCAAGCGTAGGGACAATGAGAAGAATTACACAACCTCTAAGGAGAGATTATACATAAGCAAATGCACAATGTACTCACATGAAAGAATATTCAATGCAAGAAAAGACATCAAGATATGTAAAATGCATCTCTAAAGAAGAGGTAATCTTCAAAGAGAGAGAGAGAGATTGAGATGAAAAATCACATACTCTCCTAAGGGGAGATTAGTCAGAAGAGACATATCATCCACGCAAGAAAGGATATCAAAGTATGAAAAATGCAACCCCTAAAGGGAATGTTGAGAAATTTAGATAGAGAGATGAAATAAGATTAGGTTCTTGCCCCCCAATTATAGAAGCAAGAATGAATTGTGTTGCTGCCCCAAGATGATTGTAATTGAAATAGCATCACCTCTTATGACAGAGAGCCCCCAATGAAGTTAACTACCGGTGCCATAGGGTGAGGAGCAACATGAAGGGTAAATGGAGTGCTAAGGCACTACCTCTTCACCAAGGAAGAGTGCAACATCAGTTGTAAGAGCTATGTGAGCTCTATCATATTGGTCTCGAACAAATATTTTAAATGCTTTACATTTTCCAAGAGAAAGAGAGTAACTACAATGAAAAAGACAATGTTCATTACCTCCCTTATGCTTAGAATTATGATTAATTTTAATGAAAGGAAAGAAAATGTTCTTATCATACTTCAGTTTTCCAAAAGATTGTAGTAGCTAATTTCTCTTGGTCATCAATAGGATTAGGTCTTATCTCTTGTGATGTAGGACAAGGGTTCTTAGAAGAAAATGGATTGTCATCTTGTGATTTTAACTATGCTATTATCAACTAGTTCTTGCATAATTTTTTGAAAATCCGGACAATCATTAGCATGATGGTCATGAGTTTGATGATATGAACAAAAATGAGTGTTTGAAGAAGAAGCACCTTTAAATGGACGATAAGTCTTATGTTTTACAAGATAATCCTTAAAGTTTTGAATTCTAAAGAGATCGTCCGTAGGGGAATCATGATAATGTCCTAGCCCTTCGGTAGTAATTTGTGTAGGAGGGTTTATAGGGAATCTAATTCCTTGTTCAAATTTTCCAAGTCCTTTTCCTCTAAAACCTTGTTTTGATATTATGTTATTGCCACTCCTATAAGAATTTCTTAATTGAGAAGAGGAACATTATAATGAATCTCTTTAAAATTTGTAGTGTAAGTGTATTTAGAAGGAGCAAAGGGAAAAGTAAATGAAGAAGTAATATCTTGTGTAGGGAAATTTTCCTTTCTATCATCATGCATATTCTCTTTGATGGGTTGGGAAGCAAGATTGTTATCATCTAAGGCCTCATCTTTACTTAATGTTATGTGGGGAGATAGATCATGAATGAAATGCATAACATCATCTTCTCTACAAATGTTTTGATGATTAAGATAGGCTCTAGCAGAATAAGGGGGATCTAGAGAGATTGAAACACCAACATTTCGATCTTACTCCCCTTGCGCTAGGGTATGTGTATGAGAAGAAGATGGTGCCATGTTGCTCTTCAATGCTTGCTCTCCAATAGAGAGATCATTGATAGGAGTATTAGCTCTTCCTTCATTCACATTAGATGCCCTAGGAAAGGTACAAGTATTAGGTCTTCCACTAGCATCTCTAGGACTAGGATCTACAAAAGCTTTAATGTGATCAACATATGTAATGCATTTTTCTAAAAATATCACCATAAAGCAACATGCACTATGGATAAAAGCTTTGAGATTTAATTGCTTAATAGAAAGCAATTTGGAAAGTCTAAAAATGCAATATGCCAAAGCGTTATTAGTGAAAAGAAGCAATGTGAAGTGAAAGAAACCGTTATCTAACACATAATTATGATAAATATAAGTGACAAGCAATGTAATCATATGCGAAATAGCAAATTTTAAATTCAGATCTGAAAACATAAGTTATGAATAATGCAACCCACAAATCAAAGTAATCAAAATAAATTAAGGGTTTTTGTGAATTTAAACTCTAAATTTATGTAATTTGATTAGATAAGATCTATGAAGGCAAAATTTGAAAATTAAAATGTTCCCAAATTAGATCTTAAACAAATAATCCAAATTAGGCAACACAAAAGTTCAATTTTAGAATTAGAAATTAGGGTTTGTGTGATTTTAACATCCAAATTTGTCATGTCCCCTCTTTAGCTCTGTCTAGCAGAGACATGTGAGTTAGCCTATTATGGAGTCTTGTAGGTTGGCAATGGTGGATAGAGACTCAGACAGGATATTCAGTGTTTGGATTTGGTGTTTCCGGCAGTAGTAGACCAGTTTGGAGCAGTTCCTAGATTTTAGGAGGTAGTTCCTACTTTTTAGGAGGTTGTGACAGCATCCAGGGTTGGGGTTCCATGAGACCATTCCTTGGTTTCATTTTCAGGAGATTTGGGTGTGTTTCCTAGTTTCTAGGAGCATCCCTAGATTTTAGGGATGAGACTGCCAGTTGATCCATGATTTCCGACATCAGTCACAGACAGGTGACAGGTTCCGTTTCAGACTTTTGGAGTCATTTGAGCCTTTTGCAACTATTTGGGTTATTTTTTTAATATATTTAAATATTTCCTAAGTTAGCGTTTAATTAATTAAATAAGGCTATGTTTATAGCCATTTTGGAGTAATAAGGGGTTTTTGGCTTCATCTAGATGCATATGCCCATGTGTTATAGCTCGTTGGAAAGGTCTTGAACTTTTCTAAATGTTTCCCATTTGTCAAGGACCCTTCTGATGAACAGTAAAAAAGTGGCGTTTTCTCTATACTTGGCGACTAAAAATGAGAAATAAGACTTTATAAGCCTAAGCGCACTTTTCATACACTTTTAGGGTTTGAGCTAGAGGGAAGGAGTTATAAGGAGATGGTAGCCTAATTATCAAGTATCTTTTACACATTTCATCTTTGATTTGGAGAATTTGCTCTGGAGAGCAATTCAGCATCTGGGACGAATCTTGCCTGTCTGGGACGTAGCCCCCAGCATAGTGGTTATTTGGTTCTTGAATTCAGTTTTCAGTGCCTTAGAGTTGGTACGACATCTTTTCTGGAGGATTCAGTGAATAGAGTTAGGGTTCAGCGTGGAGATTGGGGTTTTCAGCTTGGCATCACCTAACAGCCATACGACTGTACTTTGCAACCATTTCTCTTCCCACGTGAAGCTATGTAAGAGCTTTGGATGTTTGTCGCAGCCTCCTTCTTGATTACAGTATTCACTCTTCATCCAGGTTGGACTCATTGTTATTGTAATCTTCCTGGAATTGTTTGGAATCACTATCTGGATAATTATTTGATTTAAATAATCAGAAATCTGTTTGGTACGATTCTGATTTGGCTGTGTATTAACATTTATTTCCAGTACTCTTTTCATGTACTTGTTCTTCAATTATTACTTGCTGAAAAACTATCAAAAACACAAAAATAAACAAACCTTCTGCAACTTCTGTCTATTCTCTAAAACCATCAAAGGAAACACAAGAAAATACAGTTTATTAATTTAAAAACTACAGCAGATCAGAAAGGGGATCCATCAGGGATCTTTCAAAATTTATGAAATGCAATTGAAAATTAAACTTCTAAATGTGAATTTGAAAATGCATAAACAATTAGATCTAAGAACTTAAATTTGAAATAAGGGTGTAAGGAGTCGGATTCACCAAAATGTAAAGGGTGAAGAAAAATTAGGGTTTCACCCAATGATGTGGAAAAACCACTTTTTTTTTTTACTTAGGGACCAATTAAACTAAAGGGGTGAATCCTATAGATCTGTAATGTCCCCTTACTAGCATTTATAGCATGATGTTGTCGTTGGCCTATTTCCCCATGGTCCCGTAGGCTAACCAAGACATTAAAGAGACTTAAAGGCCATTTGGCCTAGAAAATTTTAGTTGCAGGCCATTCTGAGGGGTTTTAAGGTAGTTTTGGGCACACTTACTATTTATAGTAAGTCATTTTGGACATGGCTGGAAATCCACTGGTAGTGACATGTCGATGGTAAATGTTTAAAATCGACAAGATGATTTATTTATCATTGATATAATTTATTGTGCATTAATAAAGTTATTTTATAAAGTTAAATTTAATTATTTAACTTTATTAATGCATAGACTATAGTTGTGGGAAATATTTAAATAAAAGAGTTCCCCTTTATTCTATAATACATTGGAGAGATAAAAAGGTGTTTGGGGACTTATGTTGAAGGAAAATCATGTTACATGGCATGAGAAATATTAAAGAAAAAGCAATCGCAATAAAATAGGGGTAAAAAAAAAGCAATCGCAAGAAAATAGGGGTGAAAAAGCAAAAATCGCGAAATTATAGGAAAGGGAAGAGAGGGTGATTTTGTTTATCCTACATTGACAAGAGGAGTGAATGAGTTCTTAGAAAGGGTTATAAAAGAGATTGAAGAGTCCTCTTTCAGCATGCAAGGGAAATATATGAGATTTATGAATTTGTTTGGAGAATTTATATTCTTGGGCTTGGAGTACGAAAACCTTTCTTGCTATCACTCTCTTCACTATTTCAAGGCATAGTTAGGAGGATTTGGGAGCTTAATATAAAAATGAGAGTGTTGCATACTTGTTTTTATCATTTGGATGTATTTGCAAAGTACCTAGAGGTTCGGATTTTTGAAGAGAGGTGATAAGGGTTTAAGAAGAGGTTGATGTTCTAGCATTCTAATAGCTGGATAAGCCCTTTGAAGTCTGAAACTGCAATTTATCTAAGTTTTTTTGTGAGTTTGGGAATGTCGTACATACTAGGGTTTGATTAATTGTAATGTCCCTACTTTGAAATTTAATTTAATAATAAATAACAATAATAAAATACAAAAGAATAAATATAAAAATTAAATTAAAATATAATAGAAAATAATTAAATATAATTGAAATTTGATTAAAGTTAATGAATGGTCAAAAGGCATGAAATGATAAGTTGTGACTCCCTCAAACGTGAGATATAAAAGGGAGGAGAACCTCATTTGAGGAGGGGATAATTTGGAAATGAGAAGCATAGATCTGATTTAAATAAGAAGTGCAGATACGACTGTGGAAGGTTGTGTCCCTTTCAAAGGGCAGAAATAATGAAGAATTGCACTCTTTCAAAGGGTGCTAATGGTGAAAGGGTGTGTCTCCTGCCAAAGGGCATACATGATGAAGAGATGTGACCTCTTTTTCATATTGAGAGATAAAGGGAAGGAATCAAAAGCATCTAGTGACATCACCATGGATCAGATCGGATCAGAACTATTATTAAGTTACAAGCAATAACATCTTTGTTCTTGGTGGTATGCATGGGAATGTGTTTAATAAGTATGCTTAATATACGAAGCTCGATAATGTTCTTATGCAGAATTAATAGTAATATTAATATGGATTGCAATATGTATGACAGTCGTACTTAATATCATATATATATTCATAATACATAAGAAATTAGTATACGTATAGTCTAAATCATGTTAGTACTTTCAGCATTTAAGAAGATGGGAATGAGTTGTTCCAAAGAGGGGCAGTCTAAATCCAAGCAATAGGTTATTTCCCAAGATAGGGTGGGGATCAGCGACCCATAAGCCTTGAGGGTATAGACCCAAGATAGTTAAGGGCTTGGATCTGTAAACTATGAGGGAACCTATTGTATTTGGTCTCTAAGCACTTTGGTAACATACATAGGCCCTTCTCCCTTAAAAATGAAGTAGTAGTAGGGTTTGATATCTGCATTAAGAACTATGAATAATGAAATCAATCATCTAATGAGGAAAATAAATAAGCACTTGTTAATAACTAATACATTGAAGAATATCAATGACTGGCTTCATGATTAGTCTCTCAATCAATTTTAGTATATTGAAATAGATTAATTATGTTAATCAGGTAGGGGACATTACATTAATAGAAGCCATACAAGACTTGGAGCTGCTACAGCAGTATTGTACCAGCTTATAATTCTTTCTAAAGGTGCTGTTTCTAGACAAATATCTGCTACAAGAGCAGCTTTGGGTCTGCAGATTCATTTGGGACAAAACACAGTCATCATATTATTGCCAATCTGCTGTATGGGGTTAGGAGTGTAGCCGTACAGGTCTGAAACTGTGGCTTGGCAGCATTATTGGTATGCAGCTAAATGTTCATTGTTTTGTACAAAGTAAACAGCATGGTGTAATATTTTCTGAGCATACATGAAAGGGATTTTATAACAATGTGTTTAATCTCATTTTGCTTTTGATGTATTTCAAAATCATTATGTTTCAGAATAGAATATATTTGCATCCGGATTTAATTATAGTATTGCGGTTGTAAGTTGCATTTCAAACAATTTATGTATGCCTAAATTCATCTTCAAAACTATAAACTCATAACCAAATAAACTCAGATAACTCTGTAAACAGCCTGCTTGCAAACTGTTTGACAAAATCTCAGTGAGGGAGGAAAGCAAAAAATTGGTACAAAAAGGGGGTAGTTACTACAATGGTATCAGAGCAGTGTATCCTACCATCCAGAAGGGTATAATATCAGCAAACAGTGACATGTCAGGTTATGATCAGCAACCCTTCACCCACCATTACAACACACAAAGAAATAGAGCAGTACTTAGTATAGGCCCAGAAGAACAAGGAGTTATAGGAAAACAAAACATTGATAATATGGCTGAGAGAAGGGATCCTGGTGAGGAGAGATTTATACAGTTAATGGACACACTAGTTTAGGGATAGCAGTTAGCATAGCAAAGAGCACAGTAATAGAATTAGTGTTTAGACTTATTGACATAGATGATAGCTCGCCAGATGGGTATTAATGTGAATAATTTGGGTGGCGAAAACAATGGTGGAAATAATGGTGGCAATAATTGGAATGAAGGTAATAATGGACAAAAGGTGGAAACAATGGAGGTAACAAAAGGTGGACAAAATGGAAATGGGGGTAATGGAGGAGGAAATGTGGACGACAACTTTGGTCATGTAGCTCAATCCACTAGAACGGTGAGTTCTAGATCGCTTGTACCCACCTTCCCACCTAGGGCACCAACACAACTTATGAATGAGCCTTAGATCACCGACTTACAGGATCAATTCAGAAGAGATTGGGACCTGATTTTCAGGCAGTTGTGAGGATGAGACCCATGCCTCATGCAGGAGATAGGAACCAAAACTTTGAGTTACGGAAGAAAGTAGGGAAGTTGTCTCTACCATATTTTGATGCTTATGGGAAAACTACAACACGAGCTTGGGTTCAAAAGGTGGATACTTACTTTCAGCTTAATCCTATGCTTGAAGAAGAAGCCATTAAATATGCTGCTATACACCTGAATGGAGTTGCACATGAGTGGTGGCACCATGGCATGGTGACTATGGAACATGACCAAATCACTTCCTATGTTGAGTTTACAAAACGATTGATAGAAATATTTGACAAGAAGGATCCAAAGCTACATTTCAAGGAATTGGCACAATTGAAACAATGGGGACCACTGGAGAACTGTATCTCAAAGTTCCAGAGACTCAGTATTAGTTACAGATATATCAAAGAGGAGGCTCATGGTGCTTTTTATGGATTGATTGGCTGATCCATTGAGAGGGTGGATTAAGGCCCTCAACCCCCCTACACTACAAGAGGCCATTAAGAAAGCCAGGGACATGGAGGCTTTTAGCTGAAAAAGACGATTTTAGTCTAAGAGTTTCCCACAGAAAAAGTAAAGGACAAGAAATTAGAGTGATTCCCACCCATCACGAGCCGACTCAAGGAGACTTGACAGTGATCAGTTGAATGAGCTCAGAAGAAAGAAACTTTGTTTTCACTGCAAAGAGCCCCGAGACCTGTTGTGAGGTATTCACACATCGCCCCATTGCAAATGGGGACCCCCCACTTTTTTTTTGCTCTCTAGGTAGTGTCGAGTCTTTTGCTATTAGCCTTTGCATTAGAGAGCTATAGGCGCGTAAAATGGCCAAGAGTCAAGTGAATAGCCCTATGTGAAATGTGAAGTGAGTAGGTTTATAAGGTTTGCATTCTATGTCAGTTGATTAAGAGTCTAGTTAAGGAGTTCATCAAAGCTCTCCACTTCATGTTGAATGATTGATGAGTAAATTTTTCTTGAGTTTTTTGCTTGAGAATTGGTGAACGAATGAGTTTGAGCATTTGAATGAAGTGATCATTTGTAATACGCCTCATCTCTAAGTCTTCATTAGGTTTTAACTTCATGACTTCATTGGAGCGAACTTCAAGTGTGAGGAGAGTGTAGCGAACTTCATGTTGGAGATATTTAGAGCGAACTTCATCCTTGAAGGATTTGGGGCGAACTTCTTCATGGTGAAAATGGAAGAATGGAGAAAGATGTGAACACTCACTTCATGTTTGGGAGATCAAGAATCAACTTCATGAGTTGCATGTTTGAGGCGAATTTTACAATTTCATCAAGATGCAAGATGATCATAACAAACTTCATGCTTGAGTCTACTTCATGAGTCAATAACTTGAAGTGAACTTCAGGAGTGACATATTTGAAGCGAATTCCATGATTTCATGAAGATGCAAGGTGATCAAAACGAATTTCATGCTTGAAGCCTATAAAGGAATGTCAACTTCATGTTTGAGCAAGTTGGAGTGAAATCCTCTACTTCATGACTTGACCAAGAGGAGCGGACTTCCAACTTCATGAGTTTGAGTTTTGGAGCGAAGTTTGATAACTTAATGAGTTTGAGTTTTGGAGCGAAGTTTGCTACTTCATGAGTTTGGGTTTTGGAGCAAAGTTGGTAACTTCATGAATTGGTGTTTTGGAGCGAAGTTCATGATCTTACAAAGCGGAGCGATTTCAAGAGTGAAGTTGGGTATAAATAGGTGAAGTGAATTAGAAGTTGACAACTTCATGAATCATTATTTTGGAGCGAAGTTGATAACTTCGGTAGTTGCAAGAGTGGAGCGAAGTTTTCTACTTCATGACTTTGCATTTAGGAGCGAACTTGATGATTCCACCAAGAGGAGCAAACTTGAACTTCGTGAGTTGACATCTAGGAGCGAACTTCATGACTTTACTTCTTGGAGCGAATTTCATCAATGACCATGCATAAGCAATCAAAACATGAGCGAAGTTGAGAGAGAGATGAAGGATGATCGCCTTGAGTAGATACAATGCCAAATGAACTTCATGAGCTGCCAGTTTGAAGCAATGTTTCAACTTCATGACTTGAAGGATTGGAGCGAAGTTGACAAACTTCGGGAGTTGAGTGATTGGAGCGAAGTTGACAACTTCATGAGTTGCTACTTTGGAGCAAACTTCATAAATTGGGGGTTTGGATCGAATTTTGCCTTCAAGCACATGAATGAAAATTGGAAATAAAAGAATGAAGTAAATATGAGATGAATGAATTTCATGAGTTGGTGAGATGAATGTCAACTTCATGAGTTGACAATTTGGAGCGAACTTCATGTTTGGGAGATTTAGAGTGAAGTTCATAACAAGTACACTTCATAACTCAAGGATTTGGAACGAATTTCACATAAGCAAGCTTCACCCAAACGAACTTCGTGAGTTAGAAATCATGAGCGAACCTCATAAGTTGGAAGGGAAACACAAACTTGGTGAGCAAGATGAGAGAAACAACTTCATGAGTACACCAACTAGAGCGATCTTCATCTTCAAAAGCTTCATGAGCAAATATCAACTTCATGAATCAAGCTTCATGAGCAAGTTTCATGTTAAACCTTATGATTTGATCTACATTAACAACTTCATGATCTCAGTGAAGTGAGTGACTTCAAAGACAAGGGGAACTTAATGAACATCAAGAATGGAATACACTTCAGAAGCTCCTCTTCACGAGAAAAAAGCAACTTCAAGTGTTACTTCATGCTTTAGTTAAACCTATATATATCAAGTATGTTTGATACTTGTTTGTTTGTTTTGTAGGAGATGAAGAAAGAAATCGAGGAAGAAGGAGAAGGGCAGTGGTGACATCAAGAGGTCGTTGCAGGGCAACATCAATACTTCAAAACTAAGATCTACTCCTTGCACTTCCATGATCAAGGCGTTCGAGAGGACGGTTTTAGAAGAGTTAATCAAAGTTAGAAGATCATCGTCATCATCGCTGAAGCTAGATAACGTTGAGTGTCAAGAGATATTCCTTCATGATGCATCAAATCGAGTCTATGAAATGCAAGATTGAGGTGGCATCCCAGTCACTATCTCTACCAATCGAAGGGGTTCCACATTAGCATGTCTAGATGCAATGTACCTGACTCACCAATGATGACACAAACTCTGAGCCACCTACCCCTGATATCTATTGGTCCACACTTTTTGAATGTAATTTTCTCATTGTCTAAGGAGAGTTTGTTGTAACAAACCCTAATTAGGGTTTTCATTGTAAGATCTTGGCCATTGATGGAAATTCAATCTTGGGCGTTCTTTGTAAATGAGCTCTCTATAAAAGCTTAGACTCTTCATTTGTAAAGTTTAATAGCAATAGCTAATAGTTGACTACTAGGGAATAGAGAGAATAGAATAGCAATTAGAATAGAAGTTAGATTAGGAGAGGGAAGAATTGTTGGTATGACTTGTAAATGAGATACTCTTTTCATTGAAGTTACGATGAATTTTGTTATTTCAACAAGCCTCATGGTTCTACTTCTCAATTCATTTTCATGTTGATTAGATTGAATGGAAGAAATTGTTGAATGAATTTGTGTGGAATTCATTTTGTCCATACCACTAGCCTCTTGTTGCTTGTAAGCGCGCCTTGTGTGGTCAACTAGAATGATATGAGCTTAACTTCGAATCGTTCTACACTCATTGCTTATGCATTAACTTGAATGGTGATCAATGTTTGATGGTATTGATTTGAACATCTTTGAAATGTCTTTAGAAGATTGCATTGAGCTTGTGTCAAATTGTTCAAGTTGATGGCGATACCTCGCTCGGTAGGGTTCCATATAGTCATTCATCTATCTTCTTACATTCTAGGCCTTAGAATAGATTCTCTCAACCCTTCATCTTTTGCCATTTTTTCAATTCAAGATAGTCTAGGACAAAGAGCATCGCCATATTGAAATATCAGATGATCAAGTTCCAGCAAATCAAGCATTTGGGCATTCGAATGTAAGTCCCCTTGTGATTCCAGCATAATCACATCAACCAACAGATCTTATCCACACGTAGTGACCCTACATTCATGAACCTTGGAGTCTTCTTGAATGATCCTTAAGCTAATCTTCAGCATCCGAGAGATTTTGTTCAAGAGAGGATAAGATACTTATGGTATTTTATTCTGTGTTCGCATGTGTGTAAAAAACACATCAACATGACCCTTCGCATAAGCATACTGTTAAAGCAAAGGCAAAACAGTTAGAGTATTTTTCTGCTGAAGAATCCGCTTCAGAAAAGTCAATTGAGCAGTCTAATTCAAAAAGTAGTGATGAAGAAGATACTACGATAGAGGAGGCTGGAGAAGATAAGACCATTGCACGACTTACTAGTACTAAACCGTCAATAACCTACAAGGTAAGAGGTGTGATATAGGGGCAGCGAGTGGTTTCGTTGATAGACACAAGAGCCACCCACAATTTCATTGATGAAAGCTTCGTGAAGAAGCGAGAACTTTAGACAGAGGAGCATGAGGAGTTCAAAGTGATGGTAGCCAGTGGACACAAGATTCTTAGTACTCGGATGATTCCTAATCTTCATATGCGGATGGGAGATTGATATTTTAGGCAAGTTCTATGTTGTTGATATGGGAGATTATGATGTCATCTTGGGCATGACATGGATGAGATCTCTAGTGGAGTTCACCTTCAACATGGAAAAATTGGAAATGAGATTTGAGCATCAGGGTCGGAAAGTGGTTCTCAAAGGATTATCAGATGGAGGACTCAAAGTACTCTCACTTGAGAGGATGGAATGTTTGTTTAGACATGACCAAGTGGAGTGGGCAGCAAAATATATGATCATGCCTATAGTTACGGAGCAACAGCTTAAGGAGTATCATTCACACATTCAGGAGGTCATATCTAAACATACAAAGGTGTTTGGAAGCATTCCACCAGGTGTTCCTCCAGAGGGAGGAATAGAGCATGTAATTGAACTAGAGGAGGGGGTGAAACCCGTTATTACCACCCCCTATCGTCATCCTAAGGTGCACAAGGATGAGATTGAGAAAGCGATAAAAGAATTGCTAGAGATGGGACATATTAGGCCAAGCAAAAGTCCATTTGCTTCAGCAGTGATGTTAGTGAAGAAGGATGGGACAATGCAAATGTGCATTGACTACAGAGCACTTATTAAGAAAACCTTTAAGAATAGATATCCCATTCGTAGGATAGATGAGTTGATTGATGAGTTGCATGGAGCTTGTTATTTCTCGAAGATAGACTTGAGATTTGGGTATCAACAGATCAGAATGAGAGCAAAGGACATTGAAAAAACAACATTCAGATGTCACTTAGGGCATTTTGACTTCCTGGTTATGCCTTTTGGGCTAACCAATGCACTAGCTTTTTTGCATAGCTGCATGAACCAATTCTTCCAGAGACAGCTGAGGAAGTTTGTGCTTATAGTTTTTGATGACATCTTGATATATAGTAGGACATGGGAGGAGCATTTGTAGCATTTGGAGGAGGTATTGAGTATTCTTGAGAGTGAGACCCTTTATGCCAAAGAATCTAAATGCGAATTTGGCATGTCAGAGTTGTACCTTGGGTACATCATTAGCGCAGATGGAGTGAGGGTGGACCCAGATAAAATCAAAGCTATAGTTGAGTGGCCTACTCCTACTAATCTTACCCAGCTCAAGGGGTTTTTTGGTCTATGTGGTTTCCATTGAATGTTTGTGAAGGGGTTTTCATAGACAACAGCCCCACTTACGGATTTGACCAGGAAGGGAGCCTTTGTATGGACAAAGACAACTTAGAAGTGTTTTGAGCACTTCAAATAGTTGATGACATCTTGTCCAGTGTTAGCACTTCCAGACTTCTCCAAACCATTCGTGCTTCAATGTGATGCATCTGGAGATGGGGTGGGTGTAGTCTTAATGCAGGAAAAGCATCCCATTGCTTTTGAGAGGAGGCGAAGGGGAGTAGAGAAGAGCTATTCTACATATGATAGGGAGATGTTGGCTATCATGCATGCATTGGCCAAATTTAGGTCTTATCTAGTTGGAGGTAAATTTTGTGATTAATACAGACCATAATAGTATAAAGTACTTTATGAACCGATCTTAACAATAGGTAGCAAAAATGGATTACTTCTGTCAGGTAGGCAACCCAATGTGGATGATTGAAAGTCTGCCCTCAGTTGGGCCAAGGGGGAGTGTACTGCTCTTGGGCTTGATAAGCGCTACGGGCGTCTCGTTGTGTCTAAATCTTTTCTCTTTCATTAATGGCGAATAGGGGGTTAAGCATAGTCCATTTAATTAATACTTGAGGCAAGTATCCAAACATTGTGCTATCTATACTCTTTGTCGATATGGCTAATCAGACTCATTATATTTACTCCATTTGAAATTCTTAAATACTCTACCTGAGATCACAAACTAGATTGAGTGTTTATGTTTTTGCATCAAGCTGGTGTTGATTTGTGTTTCTATTCATAACAAGAAAGAAATTTCACAATGTGTGTATTCACATGTATACTCCGTGTTTGCATATATGTATGCTTCGTGTTTTCCATGTGTATGCTCTGTGCCTTCCACGTGTATGCTTCGTGTTTCCCATGTATATGCTTTGTGTTGTTTAACTCATGTTGGTAGATGACTTAGTTGAAGAAATTAAAATAAACATTTGCTTGAGGACAAGCAAATTCGGGAAGGGCGGACTGTAATGTCCCCACTTTGAAATAAAATTCAATAGTAAAATTAAAATATAAAGTAAAATAATTAAATATAATTAAATAAGATTAATTAAAAAATAATTAAGTTAATGAAAAGTCAAAAGAAATGAAAGGAAAGGTTGTGACTCCCTCAACAATGAGATATAAAAGGGAGAAGAGAACCTCATTTGAGAGGGGGGATAATTTGGAAATGAGAAGTGCAGATCTGATTTAAACAATAAGTGCAGATCTGATTATGAGAGGTTGTGTCCCTTTCAAAGGGCAGAAATAATGAAGAGTTGCACTCTATCAAAGAGAATGGTGAAAGGGTGTGTCTCTTGCCAAAGGGCATACATGATGAAGAGGTGTGACCTCTCCCTCACATTGAGAGATATAAAGGAAAGGAATCAAAAACATCTAGTAGGATCACCATGGATCAAATCAGATCAAAACTGTTATTAAGTTACAGGCAGTAACATCCTTGTTCTTGGTGGTATGCATGGGGATGTGTTTAATAAGTATGCTTAATATATGAAGCCCGATAATGTTCTTATGCAGAATAAATAGTAATATTAATATGGACTGCAATATGTATGATAGTCATACTTAATTTCATATATATATTCATAATACATAAGAAATTAGTATACGTATAGTCTAAAACATGTTATTACTATCAGTATTTAAGAAGTGGGGAAGGAGATGTTCCTAATAGGGGACATTACAATTGGTTTGATACTTACATTAAGAACTAGGGATGTTTGATGGACGAATAATTTATTTATGAATATTTAATTGATTGATTTGCGAAATATCATTGATTTGATGCATGTTAAGGTGGAGTTGTCTCCTAATATATTCAGTCTGAGTCATAAGTATCTTGAAATTGATTAATTATGGCTAAAGCATCCCTAAAGCCATAAGGGGACATTACAAATGGTATCAGAGCTATGATCTTGCCATCCTGTAGGGTAAAATTGAATCAATGAATTATTCTACTCAATAAACAGAGGCAAATACCATGACCGATAAGCAACGAGGGTTCCATCTCGTAAGATGAATTTAAAATATATTATTATTAGCAAAATAGATATTGAATGGGTATGACTTCAGAGTAATTCAAATTAGAATAGTGGATAACTAGGCATATCCATGTGGCATTTAAAATACTAAATATATATATAATAATAATAAGTTGGCATTTAAATTGAGAATAAATTGATCATAAATTCCATATGGACCATTAGTGAGGAAATGGGGTAGAGCAATGAGGTCAGCAGATGTTAGGCCTCTGTCAAGTACATCACCCGCTATGGCAATTGTAGGTTTGCCATTAGTGAGGCCAAGGGGGAGTAAACCACTCTTGGGCTTGATAAGCACTACGGGCATCTCATTGCGTCTAAATCCTTTTGATCTCACTGGGGAAGTGAATACGAAGAAGGCTAATGCATGCACAAATATTTATTGAAATTACAAGTCAGTATTAAATTGCATTATTAATGTGATTTTAAGATCACAAGGATTAGTCCCATAAAGAAACCATGGATTAATTATTAAGTAATAATGAATGGATAAATTGCATACCCAAACCCAGTAAGATACAAGGGAATAGGGCCATGGGATAGCAGGAACTAGGCCTCTGTCAGGTAGGCAACCCACTGTGGATGACCGAACATCTACCACAAGTTGGGCCAAGGGGGAGTGTACCGCTCTTGGGCTTGATAAGCGCTACGGGCATCCTATTGTACCTACTTCTCCTTGGTCTCGCTAGGGAATGAGTATGGAATTATCTCATTGATAACAGTATAATCTTA
Source organism: Cryptomeria japonica (assembly GCF_030272615.1). NCBI lineage: Eukaryota > Viridiplantae > Streptophyta > Pinopsida > Cupressales > Cupressaceae > Cryptomeria > Cryptomeria japonica. The sequence goes on along the minus strand of NC_081409.1, from coordinate 267,348,853 downwards.
AACAAATTGACTAATAATAGATGTATACTTCACGTTCACCACTAGTGTGGGAGAGAGATAGAGCAATGAGGTCAGCAGAAACTAGGCCTCTGTCAGGTAGGCAACCCAATGTGGATGATTGAAAGTCTGCCCTCAGTTGGGCCAAGGGGGAGTGTACTGCTCTTGGGCTTGATAAGCGCTACGGGCGTCTCGTTGTGTCTAAATCTTTTCTCTTTCATTAATGGCGAATAGGGGGTTAAGCATAGTCCATTTAATTAATACTTGAGGCAAGTATCCAAACATTGTGCTATCTATACTCTTTGTCGATATGGCTAATCAGACTCATTATATTTACTCCATTTGAAATTCTTAAATACTCTACCTGAGATCACAAACTAGATTGAGTGTTTATGTTTTTGCATCAAGCTGGTGTTGATTTGTGTTTCTATTCATAACAAGAAAGAAATTTCACAATGTGTGTATTCACATGTATACTCCGTGTTTGCATATATGTATGCTTCGTGTTTTCCATGTGTATGCTCTGTGCCTTCCACGTGTATGCTTCGTGTTTCCCATGTATATGCTTTGTGTTGTTTAACTCATGTTGGTAGATGACTTAGTTGAAGAAATTAAAATAAACATTTGCTTGAGGACAAGCAAATTCGGGAAGGGCGGACTGTAATGTCCCCACTTTGAAATAAAATTCAATAGTAAAATTAAAATATAAAGTAAAATAATTAAATATAATTAAATAAGATTAATTAAAAAATAATTAAGTTAATGAAAAGTCAAAAGAAATGAAAGGAAAGGTTGTGACTCCCTCAACAATGAGATATAAAAGGGAGAAGAGAACCTCATTTGAGAGGGGGGATAATTTGGAAATGAGAAGTGCAGATCTGATTTAAACAATAAGTGCAGATCTGATTATGAGAGGTTGTGTCCCTTTCAAAGGGCAGAAATAATGAAGAGTTGCACTCTATCAAAGAGAATGGTGAAAGGGTGTGTCTCTTGCCAAAGGGCATACATGATGAAGAGGTGTGACCTCTCCCTCACATTGAGAGATATAAAGGAAAGGAATCAAAAACATCTAGTAGGATCACCATGGATCAAATCAGATCAAAACTGTTATTAAGTTACAGGCAGTAACATCCTTGTTCTTGGTGGTATGCATGGGGATGTGTTTAATAAGTATGCTTAATATATGAAGCCCGATAATGTTCTTATGCAGAATAAATAGTAATATTAATATGGACTGCAATATGTATGATAGTCATACTTAATTTCATATATATATTCATAATACATAAGAAATTAGTATACGTATAGTCTAAAACATGTTATTACTATCAGTATTTAAGAAGTGGGGAAGGAGATGTTCCTAATAGGGGACATTACAATTGGTTTGATACTTACATTAAGAACTAGGGATGTTTGATGGACGAATAATTTATTTATGAATATTTAATTGATTGATTTGCGAAATATCATTGATTTGATGCATGTTAAGGTGGAGTTGTCTCCTAATATATTCAGTCTGAGTCATAAGTATCTTGAAATTGATTAATTATGGCTAAAGCATCCCTAAAGCCATAAGGGGACATTACAAATGGTATCAGAGCTATGATCTTGCCATCCTGTAGGGTAAAATTGAATCAATGAATTATTCTACTCAATAAACAGAGGCAAATACCATGACCGATAAGCAACGAGGGTTCCATCTCGTAAGATGAATTTAAAATATATTATTATTAGCAAAATAGATATTGAATGGGTATGACTTCAGAGTAATTCAAATTAGAATAGTGGATAACTAGGCATATCCATGTGGCATTTAAAATACTAAATATATATATAATAATAATAAGTTGGCATTTAAATTGAGAATAAATTGATCATAAATTCCATATGGACCATTAGTGAGGAAATGGGGTAGAGCAATGAGGTCAGCAGATGTTAGGCCTCTGTCAAGTACATCACCCGCTATGGCAATTGTAGGTTTGCCATTAGTGAGGCCAAGGGGGAGTAAACCACTCTTGGGCTTGATAAGCACTACGGGCATCTCATTGCGTCTAAATCCTTTTGATCTCACTGGGGAAGTGAATACGAAGAAGGCTAATGCATGCACAAATATTTATTGAAATTACAAGTCAGTATTAAATTGCATTATTAATGTGATTTTAAGATCACAAGGATTAGTCCCATAAAGAAACCATGGATTAATTATTAAGTAATAATGAATGGATAAATTGCATACCCAAACCCAGTAAGATACAAGGGAATAGGGCCATGGGATAGCAGGAACTAGGCCTCTGTCAGGTAGGCAACCCACTGTGGATGACCGAACATCTACCACAAGTTGGGCCAAGGGGGAGTGTACCGCTCTTGGGCTTGATAAGCGCTACGGGCATCCTATTGTACCTACTTCTCCTTGGTCTCGCTAGGGAATGAGTATGGAATTATCTCATTGATAACAGTATAATCTTAAACAAATTGACTAATAATAGATGTATACTTCACGTTCACCACTAGTGTGGGAGAGAGATAGAGCAATGAGGTCAGCAGAAACTAGGCCTCTGTCAGGTAGGCAACCCAATGTGGATGATTGAAAGTCTGCCCTCAGTTGGGCCAAGGGGGAGTGTACTGCTCTTGGGCTTGATAAGCGCTACGGGCGTCTCGTTGTGTCTAAATCTTTTCTCTTTCATTAATGGCGAATAGGGGGTTAAGCATAGTCCATTTAATTAATACTTGAGGCAAGTATCCAAACATTGTGCTATCTATACTCTTTGTCGATATGGCTAATCAGACTCATTATATTTACTCCATTTGAAATTCTTAAATACTCTACCTGAGATCACAAACTAGATTGAGTGTTTATGTTTTTGCATCAAGCTGGTGTTGATTTGTGTTTCTATTCATAACAAGAAAGAAATTTCACAATGTGTGTATTCACATGTATACTCCGTGTTTGCATATATGTATGCTTCGTGTTTTCCATGTGTATGCTCTGTGCCTTCCACGTGTATGCTTCGTGTTTCCCATGTATATGCTTTGTGTTGTTTAACTCATGTTGGTAGATGACTTAGTTGAAGAAATTAAAATAAACATTTGCTTGAGGACAAGCAAATTCGGGAAGGGCGGACTGTAATGTCCCCACTTTGAAATAAAATTCAATAGTAAAATTAAAATATAAAGTAAAATAATTAAATATAATTAAATAAGATTAATTAAAAAATAATTAAGTTAATGAAAAGTCAAAAGAAATGAAAGGAAAGGTTGTGACTCCCTCAACAATGAGATATAAAAGGGAGAAGAGAACCTCATTTGAGAGGGGGGATAATTTGGAAATGAGAAGTGCAGATCTGATTTAAACAATAAGTGCAGATCTGATTATGAGAGGTTGTGTCCCTTTCAAAGGGCAGAAATAATGAAGAGTTGCACTCTATCAAAGAGAATGGTGAAAGGGTGTGTCTCTTGCCAAAGGGCATACATGATGAAGAGGTGTGACCTCTCCCTCACATTGAGAGATATAAAGGAAAGGAATCAAAAACATCTAGTAGGATCACCATGGATCAAATCAGATCAAAACTGTTATTAAGTTACAGGCAGTAACATCCTTGTTCTTGGTGGTATGCATGGGGATGTGTTTAATAAGTATGCTTAATATATGAAGCCCGATAATGTTCTTATGCAGAATAAATAGTAATATTAATATGGACTGCAATATGTATGATAGTCATACTTAATTTCATATATATATTCATAATACATAAGAAATTAGTATACGTATAGTCTAAAACATGTTATTACTATCAGTATTTAAGAAGTGGGGAAGGAGATGTTCCTAATAGGGGACATTACAATTGGTTTGATACTTACATTAAGAACTAGGGATGTTTGATGGACGAATAATTTATTTATGAATATTTAATTGATTGATTTGCGAAATATCATTGATTTGATGCATGTTAAGGTGGAGTTGTCTCCTAATATATTCAGTCTGAGTCATAAGTATCTTGAAATTGATTAATTATGGCTAAAGCATCCCTAAAGCCATAAGGGGACATTACAAATGGTATCAGAGCTATGATCTTGCCATCCTGTAGGGTAAAATTGAATCAATGAATTATTCTACTCAATAAACAGAGGCAAATACCATGACCGATAAGCAACGAGGGTTCCATCTCGTAAGATGAATTTAAAATATATTATTATTAGCAAAATAGATATTGAATGGGTATGACTTCAGAGTAATTCAAATTAGAATAGTGGATAACTAGGCATATCCATGTGGCATTTAAAATACTAAATATATATATAATAATAATAAGTTGGCATTTAAATTGAGAATAAATTGATCATAAATTCCATATGGACCATTAGTGAGGAAATGGGGTAGAGCAATGAGGTCAGCAGATGTTAGGCCTCTGTCAAGTACATCACCCGCTATGGCAATTGTAGGTTTGCCATTAGTGAGGCCAAGGGGGAGTAAACCACTCTTGGGCTTGATAAGCACTACGGGCATCTCATTGCGTCTAAATCCTTTTGATCTCACTGGGGAAGTGAATACGAAGAAGGCTAATGCATGCACAAATATTTATTGAAATTACAAGTCAGTATTAAATTGCATTATTAATGTGATTTTAAGATCACAAGGATTAGTCCCATAAAGAAACCATGGATTAATTATTAAGTAATAATGAATGGATAAATTGCATACCCAAACCCAGTAAGATACAAGGGAATAGGGCCATGGGATAGCAGGAACTAGGCCTCTGTCAGGTAGGCAACCCACTGTGGATGACCGAACATCTACCACAAGTTGGGCCAAGGGGGAGTGTACCGCTCTTGGGCTTGATAAGCGCTACGGGCATCCTATTGTACCTACTTCTCCTTGGTCTCGCTAGGGAATGAGTATGGAATTATCTCATTGATAACAGTATAATCTTAAACAAATTGACTAATAATAGATGTATACTTCACGTTCACCACTAGTGTGGGAGAGAGATAGAGCAATGAGGTCAGCAGAAACTAGGCCTCTGTCAGGTAGGCAACCCAATGTGGATGATTGAAAGTCTGCCCTCAGTTGGGCCAAGGGGGAGTGTACTGCTCTTGGGCTTGATAAGCGCTACGGGCGTCTCGTTGTGTCTAAATCTTTTCTCTTTCATTAATGGCGAATAGGGGGTTAAGCATAGTCCATTTAATTAATACTTGAGGCAAGTATCCAAACATTGTGCTATCTATACTCTTTGTCGATATGGCTAATCAGACTCATTATATTTACTCCATTTGAAATTCTTAAATACTCTACCTGAGATCACAAACTAGATTGAGTGTTTATGTTTTTGCATCAAGCTGGTGTTGATTTGTGTTTCTATTCATAACAAGAAAGAAATTTCACAATGTGTGTATTCACATGTATACTCCGTGTTTGCATATATGTATGCTTCGTGTTTTCCATGTGTATGCTCTGTGCCTTCCACGTGTATGCTTCGTGTTTCCCATGTATATGCTTTGTGTTGTTTAACTCATGTTGGTAGATGACTTAGTTGAAGAAATTAAAATAAACATTTGCTTGAGGACAAGCAAATTCGGGAAGGGCGGACTGTAATGTCCCCACTTTGAAATAAAATTCAATAGTAAAATTAAAATATAAAGTAAAATAATTAAATATAATTAAATAAGATTAATTAAAAAATAATTAAGTTAATGAAAAGTCAAAAGAAATGAAAGGAAAGGTTGTGACTCCCTCAACAATGAGATATAAAAGGGAGAAGAGAACCTCATTTGAGAGGGGGGATAATTTGGAAATGAGAAGTGCAGATCTGATTTAAACAATAAGTGCAGATCTGATTATGAGAGGTTGTGTCCCTTTCAAAGGGCAGAAATAATGAAGAGTTGCACTCTATCAAAGAGAATGGTGAAAGGGTGTGTCTCTTGCCAAAGGGCATACATGATGAAGAGGTGTGACCTCTCCCTCACATTGAGAGATATAAAGGAAAGGAATCAAAAACATCTAGTAGGATCACCATGGATCAAATCAGATCAAAACTGTTATTAAGTTACAGGCAGTAACATCCTTGTTCTTGGTGGTATGCATGGGGATGTGTTTAATAAGTATGCTTAATATATGAAGCCCGATAATGTTCTTATGCAGAATAAATAGTAATATTAATATGGACTGCAATATGTATGATAGTCATACTTAATTTCATATATATATTCATAATACATAAGAAATTAGTATACGTATAGTCTAAAACATGTTATTACTATCAGTATTTAAGAAGTGGGGAAGGAGATGTTCCTAATAGGGGACATTACAATTGGTTTGATACTTACATTAAGAACTAGGGATGTTTGATGGACGAATAATTTATTTATGAATATTTAATTGATTGATTTGCGAAATATCATTGATTTGATGCATGTTAAGGTGGAGTTGTCTCCTAATATATTCAGTCTGAGTCATAAGTATCTTGAAATTGATTAATTATGGCTAAAGCATCCCTAAAGCCATAAGGGGACATTACAAATGGTATCAGAGCTATGATCTTGCCATCCTGTAGGGTAAAATTGAATCAATGAATTATTCTACTCAATAAACAGAGGCAAATACCATGACCGATAAGCAACGAGGGTTCCATCTCGTAAGATGAATTTAAAATATATTATTATTAGCAAAATAGATATTGAATGGGTATGACTTCAGAGTAATTCAAATTAGAATAGTGGATAACTAGGCATATCCATGTGGCATTTAAAATACTAAATATATATATAATAATAATAAGTTGGCATTTAAATTGAGAATAAATTGATCATAAATTCCATATGGACCATTAGTGAGGAAATGGGGTAGAGCAATGAGGTCAGCAGATGTTAGGCCTCTGTCAAGTACATCACCCGCTATGGCAATTGTAGGTTTGCCATTAGTGAGGCCAAGGGGGAGTAAACCACTCTTGGGCTTGATAAGCACTACGGGCATCTCATTGCGTCTAAATCCTTTTGATCTCACTGGGGAAGTGAATACGAAGAAGGCTAATGCATGCACAAATATTTATTGAAATTACAAGTCAGTATTAAATTGCATTATTAATGTGATTTTAAGATCACAAGGATTAGTCCCATAAAGAAACCATGGATTAATTATTAAGTAATAATGAATGGATAAATTGCATACCCAAACCCAGTAAGATACAAGGGAATAGGGCCATGGGATAGCAGGAACTAGGCCTCTGTCAGGTAGGCAACCCACTGTGGATGACCGAACATCTACCACAAGTTGGGCCAAGGGGGAGTGTACCGCTCTTGGGCTTGATAAGCGCTACGGGCATCCTATTGTACCTACTTCTCCTTGGTCTCGCTAGGGAATGAGTATGGAATTATCTCATTGATAACAGTATAATCTTAAACAAATTGACTAATAATAGATGTATACTTCACGTTCACCACTAGTGTGGGAGAGAGATAGAGCAATGAGGTCAGCAGAAACTAGGCCTCTGTCAGGTAGGCAACCCAATGTGGATGATTGAAAGTCTGCCCTCAGTTGGGCCAAGGGGGAGTGTACTGCTCTTGGGCTTGATAAGCGCTACGGGCGTCTCGTTGTGTCTAAATCTTTTCTCTTTCATTAATGGCGAATAGGGGGTTAAGCATAGTCCATTTAATTAATACTTGAGGCAAGTATCCAAACATTGTGCTATCTATACTCTTTGTCGATATGGCTAATCAGACTCATTATATTTACTCCATTTGAAATTCTTAAATACTCTACCTGAGATCACAAACTAGATTGAGTGTTTATGTTTTTGCATCAAGCTGGTGTTGATTTGTGTTTCTATTCATAACAAGAAAGAAATTTCACAATGTGTGTATTCACATGTATACTCCGTGTTTGCATATATGTATGCTTCGTGTTTTCCATGTGTATGCTCTGTGCCTTCCACGTGTATGCTTCGTGTTTCCCATGTATATGCTTTGTGTTGTTTAACTCATGTTGGTAGATGACTTAGTTGAAGAAATTAAAATAAACATTTGCTTGAGGACAAGCAAATTCGGGAAGGGCGGACTGTAATGTCCCCACTTTGAAATAAAATTCAATAGTAAAATTAAAATATAAAGTAAAATAATTAAATATAATTAAATAAGATTAATTAAAAAATAATTAAGTTAATGAAAAGTCAAAAGAAATGAAAGGAAAGGTTGTGACTCCCTCAACAATGAGATATAAAAGGGAGAAGAGAACCTCATTTGAGAGGGGGGATAATTTGGAAATGAGAAGTGCAGATCTGATTTAAACAATAAGTGCAGATCTGATTATGAGAGGTTGTGTCCCTTTCAAAGGGCAGAAATAATGAAGAGTTGCACTCTATCAAAGAGAATGGTGAAAGGGTGTGTCTCTTGCCAAAGGGCATACATGATGAAGAGGTGTGACCTCTCCCTCACATTGAGAGATATAAAGGAAAGGAATCAAAAACATCTAGTAGGATCACCATGGATCAAATCAGATCAAAACTGTTATTAAGTTACAGGCAGTAACATCCTTGTTCTTGGTGGTATGCATGGGGATGTGTTTAATAAGTATGCTTAATATATGAAGCCCGATAATGTTCTTATGCAGAATAAATAGTAATATTAATATGGACTGCAATATGTATGATAGTCATACTTAATTTCATATATATATTCATAATACATAAGAAATTAGTATACGTATAGTCTAAAACATGTTATTACTATCAGTATTTAAGAAGTGGGGAAGGAGATGTTCCTAATAGGGGACATTACAATTGGTTTGATACTTACATTAAGAACTAGGGATGTTTGATGGACGAATAATTTATTTATGAATATTTAATTGATTGATTTGCGAAATATCATTGATTTGATGCATGTTAAGGTGGAGTTGTCTCCTAATATATTCAGTCTGAGTCATAAGTATCTTGAAATTGATTAATTATGGCTAAAGCATCCCTAAAGCCATAAGGGGACATTACAAATGGTATCAGAGCTATGATCTTGCCATCCTGTAGGGTAAAATTGAATCAATGAATTATTCTACTCAATAAACAGAGGCAAATACCATGACCGATAAGCAACGAGGGTTCCATCTCGTAAGATGAATTTAAAATATATTATTATTAGCAAAATAGATATTGAATGGGTATGACTTCAGAGTAATTCAAATTAGAATAGTGGATAACTAGGCATATCCATGTGGCATTTAAAATACTAAATATATATATAATAATAATAAGTTGGCATTTAAATTGAGAATAAATTGATCATAAATTCCATATGGACCATTAGTGAGGAAATGGGGTAGAGCAATGAGGTCAGCAGATGTTAGGCCTCTGTCAAGTACATCACCCGCTATGGCAATTGTAGGTTTGCCATTAGTGAGGCCAAGGGGGAGTAAACCACTCTTGGGCTTGATAAGCACTACGGGCATCTCATTGCGTCTAAATCCTTTTGATCTCACTGGGGAAGTGAATACGAAGAAGGCTAATGCATGCACAAATATTTATTGAAATTACAAGTCAGTATTAAATTGCATTATTAATGTGATTTTAAGATCACAAGGATTAGTCCCATAAAGAAACCATGGATTAATTATTAAGTAATAATGAATGGATAAATTGCATACCCAAACCCAGTAAGATACAAGGGAATAGGGCCATGGGATAGCAGGAACTAGGCCTCTGTCAGGTAGGCAACCCACTGTGGATGACCGAACATCTACCACAAGTTGGGCCAAGGGGGAGTGTACCGCTCTTGGGCTTGATAAGCGCTACGGGCATCCTATTGTACCTACTTCTCCTTGGTCTCGCTAGGGAATGAGTATGGAATTATCTCATTGATAACAGTATAATCTTAAACAAATTGACTAATAATAGATGTATACTTCACGTTCACCACTAGTGTGGGAGAGAGATAGAGCAATGAGGTCAGCAGAAACTAGGCCTCTGTCAGGTAGGCAACCCAATGTGGATGATTGAAAGTCTGCCCTCAGTTGGGCCAAGGGGGAGTGTACTGCTCTTGGGCTTGATAAGCGCTACGGGCGTCTCGTTGTGTCTAAATCTTTTCTCTTTCATTAATGGCGAATAGGGGGTTAAGCATAGTCCATTTAATTAATACTTGAGGCAAGTATCCAAACATTGTGCTATCTATACTCTTTGTCGATATGGCTAATCAGACTCATTATATTTACTCCATTTGAAATTCTTAAATACTCTACCTGAGATCACAAACTAGATTGAGTGTTTATGTTTTTGCATCAAGCTGGTGTTGATTTGTGTTTCTATTCATAACAAGAAAGAAATTTCACAATGTGTGTATTCACATGTATACTCCGTGTTTGCATATATGTATGCTTCGTGTTTTCCATGTGTATGCTCTGTGCCTTCCACGTGTATGCTTCGTGTTTCCCATGTATATGCTTTGTGTTGTTTAACTCATGTTGGTAGATGACTTAGTTGAAGAAATTAAAATAAACATTTGCTTGAGGACAAGCAAATTCGGGAAGGGCGGACTGTAATGTCCCCACTTTGAAATAAAATTCAATAGTAAAATTAAAATATAAAGTAAAATAATTAAATATAATTAAATAAGATTAATTAAAAAATAATTAAGTTAATGAAAAGTCAAAAGAAATGAAAGGAAAGGTTGTGACTCCCTCAACAATGAGATATAAAAGGGAGAAGAGAACCTCATTTGAGAGGGGGGATAATTTGGAAATGAGAAGTGCAGATCTGATTTAAACAATAAGTGCAGATCTGATTATGAGAGGTTGTGTCCCTTTCAAAGGGCAGAAATAATGAAGAGTTGCACTCTATCAAAGAGAATGGTGAAAGGGTGTGTCTCTTGCCAAAGGGCATACATGATGAAGAGGTGTGACCTCTCCCTCACATTGAGAGATATAAAGGAAAGGAATCAAAAACATCTAGTAGGATCACCATGGATCAAATCAGATCAAAACTGTTATTAAGTTACAGGCAGTAACATCCTTGTTCTTGGTGGTATGCATGGGGATGTGTTTAATAAGTATGCTTAATATATGAAGCCCGATAATGTTCTTATGCAGAATAAATAGTAATATTAATATGGACTGCAATATGTATGATAGTCATACTTAATTTCATATATATATTCATAATACATAAGAAATTAGTATACGTATAGTCTAAAACATGTTATTACTATCAGTATTTAAGAAGTGGGGAAGGAGATGTTCCTAATAGGGGACATTACAATTGGTTTGATACTTACATTAAGAACTAGGGATGTTTGATGGACGAATAATTTATTTATGAATATTTAATTGATTGATTTGCGAAATATCATTGATTTGATGCATGTTAAGGTGGAGTTGTCTCCTAATATATTCAGTCTGAGTCATAAGTATCTTGAAATTGATTAATTATGGCTAAAGCATCCCTAAAGCCATAAGGGGACATTACAAATGGTATCAGAGCTATGATCTTGCCATCCTGTAGGGTAAAATTGAATCAATGAATTATTCTACTCAATAAACAGAGGCAAATACCATGACCGATAAGCAACGAGGGTTCCATCTCGTAAGATGAATTTAAAATATATTATTATTAGCAAAATAGATATTGAATGGGTATGACTTCAGAGTAATTCAAATTAGAATAGTGGATAACTAGGCATATCCATGTGGCATTTAAAATACTAAATATATATATAATAATAATAAGTTGGCATTTAAATTGAGAATAAATTGATCATAAATTCCATATGGACCATTAGTGAGGAAATGGGGTAGAGCAATGAGGTCAGCAGATGTTAGGCCTCTGTCAAGTACATCACCCGCTATGGCAATTGTAGGTTTGCCATTAGTGAGGCCAAGGGGGAGTAAACCACTCTTGGGCTTGATAAGCACTACGGGCATCTCATTGCGTCTAAATCCTTTTGATCTCACTGGGGAAGTGAATACGAAGAAGGCTAATGCATGCACAAATATTTATTGAAATTACAAGTCAGTATTAAATTGCATTATTAATGTGATTTTAAGATCACAAGGATTAGTCCCATAAAGAAACCATGGATTAATTATTAAGTAATAATGAATGGATAAATTGCATACCCAAACCCAGTAAGATACAAGGGAATAGGGCCATGGGATAGCAGGAACTAGGCCTCTGTCAGGTAGGCAACCCACTGTGGATGACCGAACATCTACCACAAGTTGGGCCAAGGGGGAGTGTACCGCTCTTGGGCTTGATAAGCGCTACGGGCATCCTATTGTACCTACTTCTCCTTGGTCTCGCTAGGGAATGAGTATGGAATTATCTCATTGATAACAGTATAATCTTAAACAAATTGACTAATAATAGATGTATACTTCACGTTCACCACTAGTGTGGGAGAGAGATAGAGCAATGAGGTCAGCAGAAACTAGGCCTCTGTCAGGTAGGCAACCCAATGTGGATGATTGAAAGTCTGCCCTCAGTTGGGCCAAGGGGGAGTGTACTGCTCTTGGGCTTGATAAGCGCTACGGGCGTCTCGTTGTGTCTAAATCTTTTCTCTTTCATTAATGGCGAATAGGGGGTTAAGCATAGTCCATTTAATTAATACTTGAGGCAAGTATCCAAACATTGTGCTATCTATACTCTTTGTCGATATGGCTAATCAGACTCATTATATTTACTCCATTTGAAATTCTTAAATACTCTACCTGAGATCACAAACTAGATTGAGTGTTTATGTTTTTGCATCAAGCTGGTGTTGATTTGTGTTTCTATTCATAACAAGAAAGAAATTTCACAATGTGTGTATTCACATGTATACTCCGTGTTTGCATATATGTATGCTTCGTGTTTTCCATGTGTATGCTCTGTGCCTTCCACGTGTATGCTTCGTGTTTCCCATGTATATGCTTTGTGTTGTTTAACTCATGTTGGTAGATGACTTAGTTGAAGAAATTAAAATAAACATTTGCTTGAGGACAAGCAAATTCGGGAAGGGCGGACTGTAATGTCCCCACTTTGAAATAAAATTCAATAGTAAAATTAAAATATAAAGTAAAATAATTAAATATAATTAAATAAGATTAATTAAAAAATAATTAAGTTAATGAAAAGTCAAAAGAAATGAAAGGAAAGGTTGTGACTCCCTCAACAATGAGATATAAAAGGGAGAAGAGAACCTCATTTGAGAGGGGGGATAATTTGGAAATGAGAAGTGCAGATCTGATTTAAACAATAAGTGCAGATCTGATTATGAGAGGTTGTGTCCCTTTCAAAGGGCAGAAATAATGAAGAGTTGCACTCTATCAAAGAGAATGGTGAAAGGGTGTGTCTCTTGCCAAAGGGCATACATGATGAAGAGGTGTGACCTCTCCCTCACATTGAGAGATATAAAGGAAAGGAATCAAAAACATCTAGTAGGATCACCATGGATCAAATCAGATCAAAACTGTTATTAAGTTACAGGCAGTAACATCCTTGTTCTTGGTGGTATGCATGGGGATGTGTTTAATAAGTATGCTTAATATATGAAGCCCGATAATGTTCTTATGCAGAATAAATAGTAATATTAATATGGACTGCAATATGTATGATAGTCATACTTAATTTCATATATATATTCATAATACATAAGAAATTAGTATACGTATAGTCTAAAACATGTTATTACTATCAGTATTTAAGAAGTGGGGAAGGAGATGTTCCTAATAGGGGACATTACAATTGGTTTGATACTTACATTAAGAACTAGGGATGTTTGATGGACGAATAATTTATTTATGAATATTTAATTGATTGATTTGCGAAATATCATTGATTTGATGCATGTTAAGGTGGAGTTGTCTCCTAATATATTCAGTCTGAGTCATAAGTATCTTGAAATTGATTAATTATGGCTAAAGCATCCCTAAAGCCATAAGGGGACATTACAAATGGTATCAGAGCTATGATCTTGCCATCCTGTAGGGTAAAATTGAATCAATGAATTATTCTACTCAATAAACAGAGGCAAATACCATGACCGATAAGCAACGAGGGTTCCATCTCGTAAGATGAATTTAAAATATATTATTATTAGCAAAATAGATATTGAATGGGTATGACTTCAGAGTAATTCAAATTAGAATAGTGGATAACTAGGCATATCCATGTGGCATTTAAAATACTAAATATATATATAATAATAATAAGTTGGCATTTAAATTGAGAATAAATTGATCATAAATTCCATATGGACCATTAGTGAGGAAATGGGGTAGAGCAATGAGGTCAGCAGATGTTAGGCCTCTGTCAAGTACATCACCCGCTATGGCAATTGTAGGTTTGCCATTAGTGAGGCCAAGGGGGAGTAAACCACTCTTGGGCTTGATAAGCACTACGGGCATCTCATTGCGTCTAAATCCTTTTGATCTCACTGGGGAAGTGAATACGAAGAAGGCTAATGCATGCACAAATATTTATTGAAATTACAAGTCAGTATTAAATTGCATTATTAATGTGATTTTAAGATCACAAGGATTAGTCCCATAAAGAAACCATGGATTAATTATTAAGTAATAATGAATGGATAAATTGCATACCCAAACCCAGTAAGATACAAGGGAATAGGGCCATGGGATAGCAGGAACTAGGCCTCTGTCAGGTAGGCAACCCACTGTGGATGACCGAACATCTACCACAAGTTGGGCCAAGGGGGAGTGTACCGCTCTTGGGCTTGATAAGCGCTACGGGCATCCTATTGTACCTACTTCTCCTTGGTCTCGCTAGGGAATGAGTATGGAATTATCTCATTGATAACAGTATAATCTTAAACAAATTGACTAATAATAGATGTATACTTCACGTTCACCACTAGTGTGGGAGAGAGATAGAGCAATGAGGTCAGCAGAAACTAGGCCTCTGTCAGGTAGGCAACCCAATGTGGATGATTGAAAGTCTGCCCTCAGTTGGGCCAAGGGGGAGTGTACTGCTCTTGGGCTTGATAAGCGCTACGGGCGTCTCGTTGTGTCTAAATCTTTTCTCTTTCATTAATGGCGAATAGGGGGTTAAGCATAGTCCATTTAATTAATACTTGAGGCAAGTATCCAAACATTGTGCTATCTATACTCTTTGTCGATATGGCTAATCAGACTCATTATATTTACTCCATTTGAAATTCTTAAATACTCTACCTGAGATCACAAACTAGATTGAGTGTTTATGTTTTTGCATCAAGCTGGTGTTGATTTGTGTTTCTATTCATAACAAGAAAGAAATTTCACAATGTGTGTATTCACATGTATACTCCGTGTTTGCATATATGTATGCTTCGTGTTTTCCATGTGTATGCTCTGTGCCTTCCACGTGTATGCTTCGTGTTTCCCATGTATATGCTTTGTGTTGTTTAACTCATGTTGGTAGATGACTTAGTTGAAGAAATTAAAATAAACATTTGCTTGAGGACAAGCAAATTCGGGAAGGGCGGACTGTAATGTCCCCACTTTGAAATAAAATTCAATAGTAAAATTAAAATATAAAGTAAAATAATTAAATATAATTAAATAAGATTAATTAAAAAATAATTAAGTTAATGAAAAGTCAAAAGAAATGAAAGGAAAGGTTGTGACTCCCTCAACAATGAGATATAAAAGGGAGAAGAGAACCTCATTTGAGAGGGGGGATAATTTGGAAATGAGAAGTGCAGATCTGATTTAAACAATAAGTGCAGATCTGATTATGAGAGGTTGTGTCCCTTTCAAAGGGCAGAAATAATGAAGAGTTGCACTCTATCAAAGAGAATGGTGAAAGGGTGTGTCTCTTGCCAAAGGGCATACATGATGAAGAGGTGTGACCTCTCCCTCACATTGAGAGATATAAAGGAAAGGAATCAAAAACATCTAGTAGGATCACCATGGATCAAATCAGATCAAAACTGTTATTAAGTTACAGGCAGTAACATCCTTGTTCTTGGTGGTATGCATGGGGATGTGTTTAATAAGTATGCTTAATATATGAAGCCCGATAATGTTCTTATGCAGAATAAATAGTAATATTAATATGGACTGCAATATGTATGATAGTCATACTTAATTTCATATATATATTCATAATACATAAGAAATTAGTATACGTATAGTCTAAAACATGTTATTACTATCAGTATTTAAGAAGTGGGGAAGGAGATGTTCCTAATAGGGGACATTACAATTGGTTTGATACTTACATTAAGAACTAGGGATGTTTGATGGACGAATAATTTATTTATGAATATTTAATTGATTGATTTGCGAAATATCATTGATTTGATGCATGTTAAGGTGGAGTTGTCTCCTAATATATTCAGTCTGAGTCATAAGTATCTTGAAATTGATTAATTATGGCTAAAGCATCCCTAAAGCCATAAGGGGACATTACAAATGGTATCAGAGCTATGATCTTGCCATCCTGTAGGGTAAAATTGAATCAATGAATTATTCTACTCAATAAACAGAGGCAAATACCATGACCGATAAGCAACGAGGGTTCCATCTCGTAAGATGAATTTAAAATATATTATTATTAGCAAAATAGATATTGAATGGGTATGACTTCAGAGTAATTCAAATTAGAATAGTGGATAACTAGGCATATCCATGTGGCATTTAAAATACTAAATATATATATAATAATAATAAGTTGGCATTTAAATTGAGAATAAATTGATCATAAATTCCATATGGACCATTAGTGAGGAAATGGGGTAGAGCAATGAGGTCAGCAGATGTTAGGCCTCTGTCAAGTACATCACCCGCTATGGCAATTGTAGGTTTGCCATTAGTGAGGCCAAGGGGGAGTAAACCACTCTTGGGCTTGATAAGCACTACGGGCATCTCATTGCGTCTAAATCCTTTTGATCTCACTGGGGAAGTGAATACGAAGAAGGCTAATGCATGCACAAATATTTATTGAAATTACAAGTCAGTATTAAATTGCATTATTAATGTGATTTTAAGATCACAAGGATTAGTCCCATAAAGAAACCATGGATTAATTATTAAGTAATAATGAATGGATAAATTGCATACCCAAACCCAGTAAGATACAAGGGAATAGGGCCATGGGATAGCAGGAACTAGGCCTCTGTCAGGTAGGCAACCCACTGTGGATGACCGAACATCTACCACAAGTTGGGCCAAGGGGGAGTGTACCGCTCTTGGGCTTGATAAGCGCTACGGGCATCCTATTGTACCTACTTCTCCTTGGTCTCGCTAGGGAATGAGTATGGAATTATCTCATTGATAACAGTATAATCTTAAACAAATTGACTAATAATAGATGTATACTTCACGTTCACCACTAGTGTGGGAGAGAGATAGAGCAATGAGGTCAGCAGAAACTAGGCCTCTGTCAGGTAGGCAACCCAATGTGGATGATTGAAAGTCTGCCCTCAGTTGGGCCAAGGGGGAGTGTACTGCTCTTGGGCTTGATAAGCGCTACGGGCGTCTCGTTGTGTCTAAATCTTTTCTCTTTCATTAATGGCGAATAGGGGGTTAAGCATAGTCCATTTAATTAATACTTGAGGCAAGTATCCAAACATTGTGCTATCTATACTCTTTGTCGATATGGCTAATCAGACTCATTATATTTACTCCATTTGAAATTCTTAAATACTCTACCTGAGATCACAAACTAGATTGAGTGTTTATGTTTTTGCATCAAGCTGGTGTTGATTTGTGTTTCTATTCATAACAAGAAAGAAATTTCACAATGTGTGTATTCACATGTATACTCCGTGTTTGCATATATGTATGCTTCGTGTTTTCCATGTGTATGCTCTGTGCCTTCCACGTGTATGCTTCGTGTTTCCCATGTATATGCTTTGTGTTGTTTAACTCATGTTGGTAGATGACTTAGTTGAAGAAATTAAAATAAACATTTGCTTGAGGACAAGCAAATTCGGGAAGGGCGGACTGTAATGTCCCCACTTTGAAATAAAATTCAATAGTAAAATTAAAATATAAAGTAAAATAATTAAATATAATTAAATAAGATTAATTAAAAAATAATTAAGTTAATGAAAAGTCAAAAGAAATGAAAGGAAAGGTTGTGACTCCCTCAACAATGAGATATAAAAGGGAGAAGAGAACCTCATTTGAGAGGGGGGATAATTTGGAAATGAGAAGTGCAGATCTGATTTAAACAATAAGTGCAGATCTGATTATGAGAGGTTGTGTCCCTTTCAAAGGGCAGAAATAATGAAGAGTTGCACTCTATCAAAGAGAATGGTGAAAGGGTGTGTCTCTTGCCAAAGGGCATACATGATGAAGAGGTGTGACCTCTCCCTCACATTGAGAG
This sequence comes from Cryptomeria japonica, assembly GCF_030272615.1. Lineage (NCBI taxonomy): Eukaryota > Viridiplantae > Streptophyta > Pinopsida > Cupressales > Cupressaceae > Cryptomeria > Cryptomeria japonica. Next base: position 267,330,572 of record NC_081409.1, on the reverse strand, counting down.
ATATAAAGGAAAGGAATCAAAAACATCTAGTAGGATCACCATGGATCAAATCAGATCAAAACTGTTATTAAGTTACAGGCAGTAACATCCTTGTTCTTGGTGGTATGCATGGGGATGTGTTTAATAAGTATGCTTAATATATGAAGCCCGATAATGTTCTTATGCAGAATAAATAGTAATATTAATATGGACTGCAATATGTATGATAGTCATACTTAATTTCATATATATATTCATAATACATAAGAAATTAGTATACGTATAGTCTAAAACATGTTATTACTATCAGTATTTAAGAAGTGGGGAAGGAGATGTTCCTAATAGGGGACATTACAATTGGTTTGATACTTACATTAAGAACTAGGGATGTTTGATGGACGAATAATTTATTTATGAATATTTAATTGATTGATTTGCGAAATATCATTGATTTGATGCATGTTAAGGTGGAGTTGTCTCCTAATATATTCAGTCTGAGTCATAAGTATCTTGAAATTGATTAATTATGGCTAAAGCATCCCTAAAGCCATAAGGGGACATTACAAATGGTATCAGAGCTATGATCTTGCCATCCTGTAGGGTAAAATTGAATCAATGAATTATTCTACTCAATAAACAGAGGCAAATACCATGACCGATAAGCAACGAGGGTTCCATCTCGTAAGATGAATTTAAAATATATTATTATTAGCAAAATAGATATTGAATGGGTATGACTTCAGAGTAATTCAAATTAGAATAGTGGATAACTAGGCATATCCATGTGGCATTTAAAATACTAAATATATATATAATAATAATAAGTTGGCATTTAAATTGAGAATAAATTGATCATAAATTCCATATGGACCATTAGTGAGGAAATGGGGTAGAGCAATGAGGTCAGCAGATGTTAGGCCTCTGTCAAGTACATCACCCGCTATGGCAATTGTAGGTTTGCCATTAGTGAGGCCAAGGGGGAGTAAACCACTCTTGGGCTTGATAAGCACTACGGGCATCTCATTGCGTCTAAATCCTTTTGATCTCACTGGGGAAGTGAATACGAAGAAGGCTAATGCATGCACAAATATTTATTGAAATTACAAGTCAGTATTAAATTGCATTATTAATGTGATTTTAAGATCACAAGGATTAGTCCCATAAAGAAACCATGGATTAATTATTAAGTAATAATGAATGGATAAATTGCATACCCAAACCCAGTAAGATACAAGGGAATAGGGCCATGGGATAGCAGGAACTAGGCCTCTGTCAGGTAGGCAACCCACTGTGGATGACCGAACATCTACCACAAGTTGGGCCAAGGGGGAGTGTACCGCTCTTGGGCTTGATAAGCGCTACGGGCATCCTATTGTACCTACTTCTCCTTGGTCTCGCTAGGGAATGAGTATGGAATTATCTCATTGATAACAGTATAATCTTAAACAAATTGACTAATAATAGATGTATACTTCACGTTCACCACTAGTGTGGGAGAGAGATAGAGCAATGAGGTCAGCAGAAACTAGGCCTCTGTCAGGTAGGCAACCCAATGTGGATGATTGAAAGTCTGCCCTCAGTTGGGCCAAGGGGGAGTGTACTGCTCTTGGGCTTGATAAGCGCTACGGGCGTCTCGTTGTGTCTAAATCTTTTCTCTTTCATTAATGGCGAATAGGGGGTTAAGCATAGTCCATTTAATTAATACTTGAGGCAAGTATCCAAACATTGTGCTATCTATACTCTTTGTCGATATGGCTAATCAGACTCATTATATTTACTCCATTTGAAATTCTTAAATACTCTACCTGAGATCACAAACTAGATTGAGTGTTTATGTTTTTGCATCAAGCTGGTGTTGATTTGTGTTTCTATTCATAACAAGAAAGAAATTTCACAATGTGTGTATTCACATGTATACTCCGTGTTTGCATATATGTATGCTTCGTGTTTTCCATGTGTATGCTCTGTGCCTTCCACGTGTATGCTTCGTGTTTCCCATGTATATGCTTTGTGTTGTTTAACTCATGTTGGTAGATGACTTAGTTGAAGAAATTAAAATAAACATTTGCTTGAGGACAAGCAAATTCGGGAAGGGCGGACTGTAATGTCCCCACTTTGAAATAAAATTCAATAGTAAAATTAAAATATAAAGTAAAATAATTAAATATAATTAAATAAGATTAATTAAAAAATAATTAAGTTAATGAAAAGTCAAAAGAAATGAAAGGAAAGGTTGTGACTCCCTCAACAATGAGATATAAAAGGGAGAAGAGAACCTCATTTGAGAGGGGGGATAATTTGGAAATGAGAAGTGCAGATCTGATTTAAATAATAAGTGCAGATCTGATTATGAGAGGTTGTGTCCCTTTCAAAGGGCAGAAATAATGAAGAGTTGCACTCTATCAAAGAGAATGGTGAAAGGGTGTGTCTCTTGCCAAAGGGCATACATGATGAAGAGGTGTGACCTCTCCCTCACATTGAGAGATATAAAGGAAAGGAATCAAAAACATCTAGTAGGATCACCATGGATCAAATCAGATCAAAACTGTTATTAAGTTACAGGCAGTAACATCCTTGTTCTTGGTGGTATGCATGGGGATGTGTTTAATAAGTATGCTTAATATATGAAGCCCGATAATGTTCTTATGCAGAATAAATAGTAATATTAATATGGACTGCAATATGTATGATAGTCATACTTAATTTCATATATATATTCATAATACATAAGAAATTAGTATACGTATAGTCTAAAACATGTTATTACTATCAGTATTTAAGAAGTGGGGAAGGAGATGTTCCTAATAGGGGACATTACAATTGGTTTGATACTTACATTAAGAACTAGGGATGTTTGATGGACGAATAATTTATTTATGAATATTTAATTGATTGATTTGCGAAATATCATTGATTTGATGCATGTTAAGGTGGAGTTGTCTCCTAATATATTCAGTCTGAGTCATAAGTATCTTGAAATTGATTAATTATGGCTAAAGCATCCCTAAAGCCATAAGGGGACATTACAACCACAAACTCTGCCAAGTCTATTCAATTTAGTGAACACAAAATACAACTCAGCGTAAGTTAAGTTGCCAACATAAATATCCATGGACATGCCATTATGTCACATTAACCATGTTTCCAAACACAAAAGATGGAGCGACAATAAGACAACTGGCCATGGAAGCAAAGGGTGGGATATAGGTTTTTTCAATATGCAAGAAAGATTTTGCATTTTTTTAAGTCTTCCAGTCACATTCTATTTTTGGCAAAGGATTTCCCCTTTTTCTGCATTTTTATTTTATTACTTATTTAAATTAGATTTGAATTAAAATTTCTTTCTTCCCAACTTTTTTTTCACAGCATTTAAGAGTTCACTTTTTGAGATTAAAATAAGATTATTTTTAGGTCCCAAAGACTAGGCTTTTGTAACCTACAAATAAGTGCTTTGAATACATGAAATTTAAAGCATATTTGATGCCAGACTTACGCTGCAGAAAATTTTGTTCAAGCTAAGTGTATGTGCAGTTCAGTTGATTGAATGAAAATGTATTTTACCATCAGATTTTGTATTGAGGTTGTCTCTCTATTTACATTGTGGCTTTGCATATGACCTAACTTTTAATTCATGGAATCATGTGTCTTTTTTGTGTTTTTATTCCTTCAAATCTTGTTTGTACTAAATGGCTAGTCTCTATTACAGTCAAATAAAAGGTGTCATTTGCATGTGTTCGGATTAGTTGTTTCATCCTTCATACCCAAAAATCTTGTATGCAAGGCATGACTCTTAATAGTCATGTGCATTGAACATATCTGATTCAGAAGCATAGGAACCTAATCATTTTCATTAGTGCAAAGCCCCATCAATGAACCTTGTATAGTGTGCATGTTTGTATATCATGTTTCTAGTTCTTATTGTAGGGTCAATTTAGCTTAAGTTTAGGTTAGTTTGGATCTGTTTTGCAGTGTCTTGCAAAAGACAAATTAAAACCCTAACAGACATGTGACAGCTCTTGTTTCTATGCCCTAAATTTAAGCTTCTGCATCGACCTTTGGCTCCTATTTCTGATAGAAGAAAAATATTTAAGCCTAAAGTCAAAGATGGTTTGTAATCATTCCCATTGACTTCGTAAATGTATGTGTATTCCAATGTATGTGACTGCAAAAATGATATGTCATCTTAAATATAGGAAATAGGAAAATAGATAAGAAATATAATGGAATATGTTATTTGAAATAAGCTGGTAATTTAGGGTACAACATGCTAGTTGGGTAACTTATCTCCATTGTTTCATTACATTTAGATTGTGTCTAAATTAAGCTAAAAAGGGATTGAGTAAGAAGCACAATGTGCAGTGAATTGTTGTTGGAAATTTTATTTTCCTATCAGGGTAAGCATCACTATAAATTCATATCTTAGTTTTTATTATTTTGGATTATGTGTGGATTTATCATGGAATTGACACTTATTTTCTGGCTTGACATGCAGGGTTCTCATCATCTTTAGAAATTGTTTACTTATTTTGTGGGATATTCTAGAGAGCAAGGTTCTTGCAATAGGAGGCAATGAAGAGATTCAAAAAACGGAAGTTCTTACAAAAAATTATCACAGAGGACTTCAATCATTAGATCCACTTGAAAGTAAAGATCTTGAAAAAGAGAAAAACATATCATCTGCATGTTGGGCATCCTCTGATGGGACTAGGATAGCTATTGGCTATACTAATGGAGACATCGGGTTGTGGAGTATGCCAACAATAAGAAAACCGAAATCCAACTCTACTACTAAAGGTTTGGAATCATGTGATTCTCAAACTTCATCAATCTCTAAATTACAGCTTTTCAGTAGCAAGAGAAAAATGGCCATAGTTTCAATCAAATGGTATTCAAGCAATGATAGCTGTGGTCATCTCTATGTCTATGGAGGTGTTGATTCCAACTCTTCAAATGTAATTCGGGTATCACTCTCATCTTTGAGCTGTTTTCTATTACATAAATGATGATCTGAATGTATTATTGCGAGAGCCACTTTTGGAACTCTGGTATAATATAGCATAAATATGATAGGATTTTAATTGCTTTGACATTTTAAACATCTGATTAAATGGTTACCATTAATTGGGGCTGAAGCAAATTTCCATATTGGTACTAGCACAAATTTCGAGCAAACTAAATAAGTAATGATCCATTGAAGAGTCTTTTATCCACTCCGTAAAATCCTTCTTGGACCTTATTTTAACAATTAGAGTTGCTTCCATCCTCTTTTTTTTTTTAAGTTTGTTCTTTATATTTCTTGTTTATCTTTAATGCACCACTGTCTTATATTATAGCAAATGAAACAAAGATAGGATCCACCTGTAGCTTAATAGAGACTAGCAATATTATGTGTGGACTGATATATTATTTCTACGTATAATCCAGGCAGATGCATTTCTACTTAAGCACCAAGGAAAATGCAGTTATCCAATAACATTACAGAATGGTTTTATAAATCCACATCATAGGGAATATCAAGACCAACTGAAACCTTCCATGCAAATTGACCCCATGTCAGCATCAATTAAAAGTCATAAACACTCAAGGACTTACTGAAGGATATCAAGTGGCAGAAGAGAAGAAATTGAAGCAGACACAATTTTATTTGAATTTGTACTGATTACTAATAAAGGCCTGTACATTGATGTTTTGTTGGAGATAAGATGATTCGGTAATAGTGGACCTAACCTTTAACTACCTTATATGAGTTTATTACATAACTCGACTTTGTTAGCCTCACTAAAAGGATTTTTTATGGCTAAATAAGCATTACATCTTAACACCTCTTTGATATTTGTGTTACATCCAACAGGCCTGTAAACTCTTCAAACTAATCTTTGTGTGCTTTTGAAATATATCTATTTGGTGTTATGCCTGAGAATGAATCAAACTGATCTCTTTGTTCTGAAATTCTTCCCTAATCTAATGATGCACTTCTATGGTGATTTTGTATATGCCTTTGAGGATGATAATGCATCCAATATAACCACATATTTGCCATTACAATTCCATAATTTCCTTCCATAAGCAATAGTCAGATTATGTGTATGGAGAATCGTTAGATAAAAATAGAGATAGGAATATTCATAGCTTGGGGAGATAGTAAGAACATTATGTGGTAACTAATTTGACATGTAGATTTGGCTTATGTATTTCTTTGATAGTCTATGCAAGTTTTCCATTTTGTTAAACATGCAACTGTAATGGCATTGATAAAAATGAAAGATAATACTCCAAGCATCAAAAAGCCTTTAATGAATAGCATTACCCTCCCCACCCTATAACAACAGAATAACAGATCTCTAACAATTTTAGGCAAAAGCTAAATGAGGAGAAATTGGAGAATGATAAATACATGAATTTCAATAATTGCATTGAGCTCTCCCCCAGAAAGAGGGGCATCCTGCTGCGAAATCTGACCTCTCCAATCTCATTAAGGATAGATCCCTCACAAGATGTTCCTTACCCAATCATGTAGAACTGCTGCCTGCTTGGGTGGCATTCTTGTGGGCTATCTGTCCTCACAAAGGTTTTCTTTTTTCCTTTTTGTTGGAGCCAATTGGAGCAGGGGTTGCTTGGACTTTGGATACTGGCTCCTCTTACTGAATCCACCCTACTATTTTTTTTGGAACACCATATTGGTTAGGTTCACCAAGTATCATAATGCAAAATTAGAGGTGTTGACGAAAACAATCAGTTTTTTACCTTATATGTTGTTAATAATATTATTTGTTTTCTTGGCAGGTTATTCGTCTCCAGATTGGTCTAGGAGAGAATAAAAATAATCAATGTGAATTGGAGCTTGTATTGCCTGAACCTGTAACAGAGATTGCAATACTCTCAAGAATGCATTCAAAAGGAATTGATTCTGGGGCATCTCTTTTGGTTTTATCACAAGAAAGTCATCTATATGCCTATGATGATTCTGAAATTGAAAAGCGGCTTATTGATGCGGATCACAATTCATTGCTGTCTCTTCCTAAGCCCATTATGATCAAGCCACCTTTTGCAGACTCCAGTATAACAGTTGCAAAACTTTTTACAATTCCAAATAATAATGAGTCTTCTCATGCTTTATCACAGGTGATCTCTTGAAATATCTACATGCATTGGCATACTGTTGATACCATAGTGTTGAGACTTGAACTCAGTGAGTACTCAGCAACCTATTTTTGACTGACTCAAAGTTGAACTTGGCCAAGACCAAAACTCAAGATTTTATTAAAGTTTGCTTTTAATTTGTCTTTCCATATGTTTTATTCTTCTGCCTTATCTAATTTTTTTAGTAGTCTTGGCAATAACTTGCCTAGACTGCCTTGGCTCATGACTTGACAAGACTTGCCTGTACTCCTCAAGCGTCAACACTATGGTTGATACCCTCTTGATGATTTACAACTTACAAAATATTCTGGATAACCTAATATTTCAATTTTTTTTTGCAATTCAGCTTCATAGAGTGTCAAAACAGCTTTTTCCACCTACATTACCAGTAGGCACAAAAAAATCTACAGTGGATAATAATCCTTATTCTACATATTTTGACGGACTAATGAAGATCAGGAGTCTGTATATAACTGGGCATAGTAATGGAATGGTCAATGTGTGGGATGCATCATCTCCTCTCATGTTTTTACTGCTTTCCATAAAAACTCGGGTAAAGATTCTCTTACAACCAAAAAGTCTCTTTCTTCTCATTATGTTTTAGCTTGTTTGTTCTTCAGATGGCTTTTAACTGCCTTGTTAAGGGGTTGCTTTGAAAAGGGATTATTTTATCCATGTCGATGGCTGGCATGATCTGATTATGTGAAACATAAACAGTTTAATCCTGCAAAGCATGTCAAATTGAAGTTCTTTATTTAATGCATTACATTGTGCAGAGTGATGTCAAAGCTACTGTAAAAAGTTGTGCAGTTACAGCTATGGATTTTTGCCCTGTCTCCTGTTTGCTTGTTACCGGTGATCAACTTGGAATGGTAAAGACTGCTTCTCACTTGGAATCCATCAAAATATATGCATTCTTTCATTGTTTAGCAGCTATCTTTTGAAGTGAAAACAAACTCTATGTCTTTAGAAGGAACTCATGACCAACCTACTCATGGATATGGGTTCTTAACAAAAAGATTAAACTTGGTACCTTGACTATTCATCATTTATTCATGTCCAGTTCTTAATTTTTTAACGTTTTTTCTAGGTTCAAATCTACAAGATTGTCCCTGAGCATCAGAAAGTTAACAACCACTTGAACAAGGGTTCAAGTCATCAAGGTAAGTGAGCAGCAATGATTATGATATGATTAGACTATTATTAATGTATAAAATAATGAATGAATATCCATTTCCTCCAACTTTTGACAACTGGTATGTAGTTTAATTGACAACCTGACATTGTGGAGTCTAATAATACTGGTATATCTGGTGCTTCAAAAGGTAGAAGGCACAACATCCAAATTAAAAAATATACAGAAGACAATGATATCAAAATAATATCATGATATTTAAAGATCAAATGTGGTCAGTCAAAATGTTTATACATGTTTGTTCAAAAGCACCAGTTGTATCCAATATCACATGTCTTCTCTATTATCTATAACTCTAAGTTCATCTATTTCATAGGTTCCTCATTAGATAAAATCCCAAACTTGTTGAGTCAAACTGGGTTTCCAGGATTTGACAAATTCAAAGTGGAAGAACACATGTCTGTTCAATTTGTTGAAATTATAGCTAAGTTCGGATTACATGTAATTATAGCTTGCTATGAATATTGGGCAAGACTTATATAATGTAACTTGTGGATAGGACAAGACCTATTGAATATAACTTGTATTAAAACGTGTTGGAGCTGACCTATATTAAAATCAGTTGTAACGTGAGGTCTATTTCAGTTTTGGCACCAACCTTAAAGCATTGAATTGTAATTAAATTCTTCATGCAAGCCGACTTGGGAGAATGAAAAGGCTAAGTCTCCTATATATACAAGGCTATCAATCATTGTATGACACGAAAAACACTCAAGCGAATTACTTCTCTAATCTGCAAGTCATCTAAGTATTCAGCGAATCCTTCTAAGAGATCAGCGAATTTTTCTTGAAGACAACAACCATCATCTAGAAGACAGCGAACACCACTAAGTGACTGCAAACTGGTTTCAAGTGGCAGCAGTCATCATTTGAAGATCAGCGAACTATTCTTGAAGGCTGTGAACACCATTCTAGGATCAGCAAACTTCATCCCTGGGACAACAACCTTTGTATTGTAGATAAGTTCATCATTTCAGCATGCCCTAGGTTAGAAGTATAACTGTGATTAGGTTGCTGTTAAAGAGTGAAGCTCATTGTAAATTGAATTGGTGTTGCCCAATAAAGATCTGAGATTAGTGGCTGGGTTTTTCACCTCCAAGAGGGAGGTTTTTCCAGGGTATCTGTGTGTTGTGTTTGTTCTTCATTGCATTCTGATTTCTGTTGTTTATTGTTTAATCTGATTGCTAAAATTAACATGGTATCAGATCAGGTTCCTTCTATAAAGCCTAACAGCTTGAAGGTAGATCTTGTATTACTTCTTTTGCAAGACTAGGGCTAGCATGAATCAACAACGAATCTGGACAATATACCTGCTTGTCAAATTGAGGGCATCGATGGGGCCATAACAAGAATATGAAGGCTTCAATTTTTGTATACAATTGTTCTTACTCCTCTACCTTCATTTGCTTACCTCTGTTAAGAAAGGTTTGGAGACTTGTATTTGCCTGCGTTGTCGTTATTGGTATTAGTTCTTTCCTACAACCCTAGTTTGGGATCTTAACTAGTGCTCAGGGTTCTCTTGCTTGTTAACTATTTCATCAGAGAGTGCCTTCATATGTTGGTTTGTGCACTTGTTTCCTTCTAGCTTCAGATCTTTAAGTATTTTTTTTATTCCATTAAGGGTGGTATAATTGTCATCCTAAGGTTTGTAACTATCACCCTAGTTTGAGCTTTGTTCTTGCTTTAAGAATTTGTTCTAATCCTTAGTTCGGATTGTTGAAGTTGGTATTCAGATTGTCTTACTCTCTATTTTGAGTATGTTTATCTCTCATCCTTCTTGATGTGATTTGCTATGAATATGCAATGATCCAAATTGATGCATTGATCTGAATATATCATCTTTGACACTTAATATTATCAGCATCTGTTGCATATATAAAACTAGGAGTATCTTGACAGATATACCAGCAAGCATAAATAGGAAGATTGAAAGATGAATGAAATTTATAAGAGATTTAAAAATATGGAACATTAGTTGAAAACATATAATGAATAGTGTCCTTTAATCATTGGTGTGATAGGCATGTAAAGGTAAGATGCCTTAGTCATCCTATTCAATAGCTATGCCTAATGATGGCGTTACTATCTTCATATTATGATTTGATCCTTTATGATACTTGCTGCATAGTTCTGATGCACCATATTCTAAGTCTTGAAATGCTCAATAGTCTTGCTGCTTTGGAATTATATACTCTTATGGTGTGTCTCTTCATTTGCATCAAATCTTTTAACATCGTATGGACTATATTTTCTGTTCTATGAGTGTTTTATGTTTGGATAAGGTTGTCATGTAGGGTTGTGACTGTGCAACTCTTGGTTCTCATCAGCTTTTCGTAAAGCTCTCATGATCCTTGTTATACTTTTATTATAAACTTGCTCTACTCCTTTTGTGTAGAGGATTGCCTTTAGCTCTAATGCATTTTCTGTCATGGCTTTCACTATCCTCACATAATATTCATTGTGATATTATCTCTTCAATTTGAGCATACCGCCTTTTACAGTTTTTGAAGTAAGTATTCTCTTGATGATGAAACCTAAGATGAATGAGGTATCTAACTTATTGAAGTTGTCTTTTGATCATATGCTTGTGCTCAACTACAATGTGTATCCTTTTGAGTGGTTGATACTCATATTTGATTTTACGTATTGGCTGGAAAGACAATTTGGCTTATATACCTTGCTTATGGATTTTGTAAAATGTTAAGGTTTTCTGAAGTCATACACTTGCTTTAGTTTTTTGATATGATCAAGCACAGCTAACTCTCTGTTCTTCAACTATGGAAAACAATTTTACATTTAAAGAATGTTGTGTAGCTTTACACTATGATTGAAGTTGATCATAGATTGGCAATATCCTTTTGAGCAATCTTGGCATATGTTGTTAATGGTGGAAGTCTAGTCAATAAAGAGATAAGTTATTTTACATGTTAATTCTCATGTTGATGCTTCTCTTCAAGATATTCTTGAATTACCATGCCTTCAAGCTTAAGAGGGAGCTTGGTTTCTTCACTTGAAGGTATGTCATGATCATAATAATTGTGCTATGGGTCCATTTCGTAAAAGTGAAGTAAGAAAAAGATTGGCATTTCTCATCTTTGATTTATGGTAAGTTATGTTGGCTGCCTTCCTTAATTGATTCTTATATTATGCAATCTTCATGAGACTTGATTACCACAATTTTATATTAAGAATCAAGAGGGAGTTCCATATGGAAGTTTTTGAGAAAATATGAAGCTAGATGTGTAGCTCATAGTTAGAAGGAAACATTTGCTCTTGCTGCTAGATATACTAATAGGAGAACCATTATAGCTAATGTTGCAAGCTGGAAGTTGAATATAAAGAGTGTTTTCTTAATGTTGTCTATATTGAATAACTAGAAGGTTATGAGAATCAAGATAGAGAATCTCATGTGTGCAGATTAAAGAAAAGCTCTTTACGGCCTCAAGCAAGCTTCTTGAGCTTGGTATGAGAAGATTGACAAGTATTTGATTAGTTTAGGATCTTGCAAGAATGATGCTGATTCTAATCTTTACTTTAAAAGTTTTTTTTTTTTTTTGGTGAAATGCTAATTCTGGATGATTTATTTCTAACTGGTGAAAATAGTATCATCTCTAAATGAAGAAAGAATTAGCTTTAAAGTTTGAAATGAAGGACTTAGGCTTAATGCATTATTTTCCAGGGTTAGAAGTATGGCAAGATCTAATGAAATTATTTTAAGTCAAGGAAGTATATTGAATAGATTTGGAATGATGGATTGAGAACCTATGTCTACTCCTATGTGTTGACGTGTCTAAAGTCGCGGAACTACAACTTCATCTGGCCAACGCAGAATAGAACTTGCTAAGAATCCTATCCTCTCTTGAGATAAGGAAATCCCTAGTGCTATTTTTAATTGATCAATGGGGACGACCTCAATGTTTTGGTTGTTAGGTCTTGACTACAGGATAGCTTAGTAGTTTGATGTGTTTTGCTGGAAACACAAAGGGGACTTATGGTTAGACAGAATTGGTTTCTGTTGACGTGTCTGAAATCGCATTGCTGCAAACTCCATACGGCCAACGCATAATAGAATGACCAGCTGAGTATCCTATCCTCTCTTGAGATAAGGAAGTCCCTAATGCTATTTTTTTTTTTGTATTTGATCAAAAGGGACGACCTCAAGGTTTCTTTTGTCAGGTCTTGACTGCGGGATCTCTTAGTGGTCTGATGTGTTTATGCTGGAAACACAAGGGGGACTTACGTTGAATGGGTAATTTATAGGTAGGTTCCCCGAAACTTTCATAATCTTTCTATCAAATGATTTCGGTTAAGTTGATACTGTTTTGGTGGGACTGCAAATTTTCTGGATTAAAAAAGGGGAAAAAGGAGGGAAGGATAGAGAGAGAGAGAGACATGAAATGTAAATTCTAACTAAGATAGCAAATTCAGTCAAGCAGACAAACACGTCCAAGAAACTAGATTAAACATCACTAGCTACTTAAGCACAATGTTTGCATAAATCCAGTGCAATCTTCAAAGGAGAAACAAGATTTTCATGTTATCAAGTACAGTATTAGAATTTTTACATTCATAGTATGTGTTTGATAACCAAACTAAGCATGAAAGGTCCAGATTAACCATGCAGAAAGGCAATCAGCCGTTCCCTAATGGTGTGGACTGCAAAGATTCTATCAGATGCTTGCTTGAAAAACGCTATGTAAAGGAAATAAACATAACTGAAAGATTTCTAAATTAAGCGAAGAAGGAGACCATGCACTCACAAGGAAACTTGAAAACAGTCTTAATCTTTTGCATTAATTCCTGTAAAATTTCGCCGGAGCTTTGCAACAATCCAAGAACTTCTTTTTAAAATGAGGGAAAACCAGTCCCTTAAATAGACTTCAAAAAGGATGAATGGCCTAGATTTAATCTAAACAAGTGGCCCAGATTCATCCATAAAGCATGGTTGCCCATACCCATAAATGGGATGCAAATATCAACAACCACCCCAAAAAGGGCAATAACTACCCAAAAAGGTATAATTACAGCAATTTGAAATAATCCAAAAGGTGCATCAATAAAGTTTTACATTTGTTGACCAAAAGTCAAATGTCACTTTTTGGTGCAAAAGTGCACTTTTAAGATTTAGAGGGAAAAAAGCACTTTTGAGAAATTACTTTCTCTACTTCAGTCTCACACTCCTTTTCTAGAAATTGATCTTCGCCATGCAAGTATTCCAGCCATAAATCACGACCTGCTGCCCGTTCCTCGCGAATGTATTCCTGAAACCTGATACATAACTGGAAGAGCAGACTGAACGGAGGCATGGGAGGATGGCGAATTTTGTATTGCATGCCTTCGAGATACTGGTCCACGTGCTTTAAACCGTCCTTCCAACTGGAGTGATTACGCTCAAAGCATAATATGTCTGAATGGAACTGACCAGCAAAACTCAAGTCCTTAGTGGAATAGGTAATCCTATCTGTTCCCAATCTTTCTTCCCAGTCCGGCTGGATTGCATTATCGAACAAGTCGTTTATCCATCCCGAAACCATTGATCGGAGGATGGTCTTACCTAGTTCTTGCATGTTTCCCAGAATCACTTCACATGCATCACTCTCCTTGTCAATAATTTCTTTGGTGTCGTTCTTCATGGTGATAGTCCAGTACCATTCCTTAAGAACACTGATGCTATGAGGATCTAGGATGGCGGACAATGTAGGAATCTGCGCGTGTGTCCAAAAAAGAGCTATCATGAGGGGAAGGGTAGTGGCTGCCACTTCGTGCATGTGAAGGGATTCCCTCTTTACCTCTAATAACTTGACTAGAGTGAGCTCTCGATGGAGGGCCATTTCTTTTACTTCCTTAAGGATTTGCTCTCCCCTTTTCTTGATGTCTTGTATCAATTCCCTGACAGCCTTTGCGGTGTCCCGTACTCCTTCAAATTCTGTTGTGGTCCTTTGCGCCAATGCCGTCGAGGGAATATGGGATTCGGAGGCATTGTGTAGTGGCCTTAGGAGTTGATCGATGTATCCCTCAGCTTGCTCAGCACGAGCCCGGTACATGTCCTTTTCAGCTGTTATCTCTTCGAGTTGCCTGAGTATATTCTGCACTGAATCCTTAAATTCTTCTTTTTCTTGCTCTTTAGTGGCTCGTCCGATGGGGATAGTTGTGATGCTCTAATCTGCCAGTGTAATCTGATCTGCTGGCTTGTCTACAGACGGGGTGGCAGTGTGTAGCGTGCGGTTTCTTTGCTCGTCTTTGGTCACTTTGGAATATGCCTTGGGCTTTTTCTTCCCCTTAGCTTTTGCTTGGTCCATGCGCTAGAAGATATCCTCTAGATCAATAGGTGGTTTGGTGGCGGCCTTACGTCGGGCTCTGGCAATCAACCATTCTTGAGGCACTGTCTGGGCTGATAATAAGGTTAAGTCTACATTCTGTTCTCTGACGTTCTCAGCCGACTCACCACAGATTCGCAGCTGCTCTGTTACTAGAGGAGTGAAAGAGGTGTGAAGCTCTTTGCTTGCAGCTGAATTCTCCCCTATTTCACTGAACAACTGCCTGACATCTTCATGTGATGGTCGTTCTTCAACTCTTTCGAGCTCATGAGTCTCATCTATCTGTTGCTCTCCTTCGACGGTGGAGTCATCTTTGGCTGTATTGTGGAGCAGCAACTCGTGATAGCTTTGTTGAGTAGGTTCATGTACTTTGACCCCCTGGGTGGATGGAATCTCTCCTTCCTCTATTTGGTTGCCCAGTTCGGTCAATTCGAGGGCTCTTAGTTCAGTGTCTAGCACATCGGGCGCAGGGGGATCATTGGCTTCAAATGCATCGATGTCGCTCTGGGAAGGCGAAGCAGGTGTACAATCCAATTCTACTACATCGTCGGACGAACTGGGGTCTTTTGAAGATGAAGTGACCTCTGGTCTCTTTAGAGGAATCTTTTCCCTTCTTGTCTTTTGGACGTCCGAGTCCCTCTGCAAGCCTTAGCCTTTTTTCTTTTCTCTGGTTTTTCAGTTTCTTCCCGGGGTGCACTAGACGTTCCTTCATCTTTTGAAGACTGAGAATCGAGGCTGCCCATTAATTGGTAAGTGAACTGGACTCCCTCATGGATTAGCCTTTCAATCTGCTGATGTAACCATTGATCTATGTACCTTGCTGGGGCTGCCATGACTGCCTCAAAATTGGTGTTTGGGTCCTGGGACCAATCGATGCTTGGCAAGAGATGCCTTATTGCTTCAAATTCCCTGAATCTGTGAGCTGATCTGGGACCCGACGGTATTCAAAGAGTCGCATTTGCTGCACACTTAGTCTAGAATATTCCCCCCTCTTGACCTCGTAGTCATCAGCACAATTCTTCCAATAGTCTTCAACTGATTCCTTTGCTCTGTACTGCCTACCGTAGGCTCTTTTCGCTAGATTATCATGATCGAAATATTTTATTGGAAAATGGTCCTGTAGGCCATAAGAGGCCAACTCTGCAAGGGACTCCTTTGCTAGGGTAGGGGTCTTCAAGTGGACATCATGGTTACCTATGATCATAGGGAATGTGAATCCAGCCTGCTTGCTTTCTCGGAGTAAGATGCCGGCCGAGCGTGACTGCCTTGCAACCTCCATAAGAATTACTTTGTCGGTTGGGTACTGTTGACGTGCGTTTTGTACACAATCAAACACAGAATAAAATACCCAAGGGTACCTTATCCTCTCTTGAATAAAGCCTCTGATTGCTGAAGATGTCGCAAAAAAGGATCAATCAGGATGACTCCAAGGTTCTTTGATGTAGGGTCTCTACGTGTGGATAAGCACCAGTGGTCGTTGTGAATGCTGTTTCATCAAGGGGCCTTATGTTTCCGTATTGCAGGAACAAAATTTCCTAAAACTAACAAGTTCTCAAAAAAGGATCAAAAGGTGGGGTTTGCAAGAGATGAATTCTAATCTAATCCTAAGAATGACTTAATGTAGGCTAGCTTTGGTAAGATTCTACCAATTTCAGTATTGCCAAGGAATAACAACTCTACTGAAATTGATGCGATCTTCTAAGGTGATTAGTGATTTTTCGAATCATCAAGAATTATAGATACTACCATGAAGATACGTATCAATAGTTCAATAATGATCGAAGGTTCAAGCAATCTAGATATCTCCAGTTGACCACACAAGGCGTCCTTACAATCAGTAAGAAGCTAGTGGTTTGGAATGTGAATCTCACCAAAGATCAGGCCCAACACTTAGTCCTTCAAATTTAAATACTACTTCGACCAAGAATGATTCAAGAAAGTAAGCAACCATGAAAGTAGCCACAAGAATTGCAATAAAACACCATAACTTCAATATTTTATTGATCTCAAAGCCAAATAGACAACAATTGCTTGAAATTCTTTCTTCAATGCTCAACCTTGCTACAAAATAACTTTCTTCTCTCCAAAAGCTCTAATCTTCTAATTTCTAACTTACTACTCTAAAAAAACAAAATGAGTGAGGGTATATATAGCATCCTCAATTACAATGAACGACCCAGATCAAAAGAAGATCAACGGCTGAGATTCTGACACCTAAACCCTAATTAGGGTTTATTACAAAAAGTTCCCCTTTTATTGAACAATATTAAATGCATAGCCAAATATTTAATTGGCACAAAAATCTAGGAAACATAGACCAATGATAATTAAGGTGCCACATCATCTATAACAACCTCTCTTCTAGAACCTTGTTCCCTTTCCAATGCTCCTTCTTAGCATATGCAATGAATCTGGACACAATTCCTTCAATCTCAGCAATAGGAATCTTGGGAAGATTCCTCATTCGTTCCTCCAAGTGGATAACTTGATCGAAGGCCTTGAGAAGAGCTACATCCCATCCAGGTTCGAGTTCCTTGATTTTCTCAATCAGGAGCATAGTAGCGAACATTTGATCCCTATGCTCATCTGTGATAATATTCTCATCTTTGCAAAAGATGACTTTAACCTTCTCTTCCAACTCTTGAAGATTCACATCTGTCTCATCTTCAATCCTTCTGCCAAGAATAGAACATAACACCTCAAACACCTTGTCCTGAATTGGATGGATGACCGCCTCAACTTGATTGCATTTGGTGCTAATGTCTTTGAAAAGAACTTCCTTCATCTGGAGTAGAGTTGACCACTGGAGTAAATTATGAGCTCCTCCATCCATTATCTTTTCTTGTGCTAGGATCTGCCTTGGTGTTTGCCTGATTACTTGTAGAACAGGAATGACAACATCTCTTGTAGAACAGGAATGACAACATCTCTAGTGTGGGCAAAGGCGGCTACTGTTATCATTAGGTTGTGAATGATCTCAAGGACCTGGATAGCTCGATGGGTGGTCTGCATCATTCTTGTTGCGAATTCAACGGTTACGGTATGGGATTTGTCAATCCAAGAGCTTATAAGCTGAACCAAGCTCTTAACTCTCTCTGCCTCGCCAACCGATTCAAGGGGAAGTGCTTGCACGGGAGACACTGCTGGATCCTGACGTCCCAAAGGTTGACTGAGATGGCTAAAGTAGCCTCTCCAAGCACCTCTCTCTCTCTCAAGCTTTCTATTCTTTTCCATTTCTTCTTTAAGCTTGTCTTTAAGTGCCTCAAATGAATCAGTTACCTCATCCAGCGTCTGCTCGGCAGTGAGTAGACCAAGTTCAAATGTTTCTACATCATACTCCTCTGCAAGGATTTCGCCTTCATATTTGTCCACTGCCGGTGTAGCTATCTGTAACTTCCTGGACCCTGTCTCATCTTTGATCATCTTGGACATCTTGGTGGCCTTCTTCCTTTCCATTACTCCCTGAGAATTTCCTACAAGGCTCTCTAAGTCAATTACATTATCTTCATCTTTGATCACAATCACCCTTGTTAACCTCTCCTTCAACCAATCTGGAATGGCGGATCTTGTCTCTCTAACTTGTATCTCTTTAGGCAATGGTTCTTCTTCTCGGAGAGGAGATGTCACTTCATCATTATTCTTGTCTTCATGTAGCTCATTAACTTGAGGAGATTGACTTGATGAACGTTGAGACGCCTACCCTTCTTCGTGTGTATCATTCTGTACCATTGATTCCATAGATTCCTCAACTTTAGGTACCCTCTTCTCTTGTCCTACATTCTGACTTGTCCTTTTTTCATGCCGAGAAGATGTACCGGATGAGCGATCTCGATTGGCCTCTTGTTTCTTCTTGGAGGGTTCTCTTTTCTCAGGTCTTTCTTTCCTCTTCGCACCTCTAGGATGAGGATTGCCTTCACTCGCGCTTCGAAGATTACCTTCACTTGTGCTTCTAGGATGAGGATTGCCTTCACTTACACTTGCTCCTCCTTCCCCTGGTCTTTCCTCCAAATTAAAAGTCATAGGTATGTTCTGTTCTCTCAACTTTTGATGTTGCACATCAACCCATCTGCGAGTACAAGACAAAACTGGAGCCATCAAAGCTTTTAAGTCAAAAACCTCAGGCTCATTCCAATCTATCTTCACTGCTTTGTCTTCTCGGTCATAAGATGATTGGAGATGTCTGCCACTGTCCTGAGCTTGATCAGCCACTCTGTAAACTTTGCATTTCCTGATGAGATCTAAAGGTAACCTAGAATGCATCTTTCTTTTCACTTCTAAATCATCTGAGAGATTCATCCAAAAGTCCTCTATCTGAAATTCGTGCTTGTACTTTCTACCAACTGTTTCTTCTATATACCCATAAGGGTCAAAATTCTCCCTCAAGGCAAAGAATGAAAATGAATATAAGGCCAACTCCTTCTCTGCGTCATCCATGGCTAGAGCATTAGGACATACCTCAACTGAATTCCCTAGTATGATAGGCACAGGAATTCCATTTCCATGCCTGTGTCTGAATGCCTTCGCATAAGCTGCCAACTGCCTAGTCACCTCAAGTAGCACTATCCTGTCTGTCGGATATCTTGGCAACATATAGGGAGGCGAAGGACACCCATGAACTCTAATATATGTAAATTTTTGGAATTGGATGAACCAAGCACCATACCTCTTCACAAGCTCCTGTGCATCTTGAGACAGCCGATTGTGAATCCCGCCTTGCAATGTCCTAGTGATGTTCATCGTGAAGGTATCATTGACTAACTTGTAGTCACTTCCAGGTGGATGATGCAAATGGACATAAGAATCACAAACTCTGACTTCTCCGGGCCCTCTTCCGATCACTCCTCTGTGAGGTAGTCCTGCATATTCAAAACTCCTGATCAAGGCATATATGATGTACGAGCTCATGTGGAAGGATTTGGTAGCCTTCAGTCTTCTTAACTGCACATCCAAGCAATGGCTAATAATTCTAGCCCAATGAATTGTTCCTTTTCCTTGAACTATCACTTGGATGAAGTAGAACATCCACTTCTCAAAATAGAAGGCTTGAGGAGCCCTTGTAACTCGATTGAGCAAAGTTATCAAATCTCTGTACTCCTCCTGGAAGTCGATCCTATGTGGTGTGTTGGGAATCTTGCTCAGGCGAGGACGACTTTTGAGTAACCAATTCTTATTGATGATGCTCAAGCAAGTGTCTGGATCATCTTCATACATGGACCTGGCTCCTTCTAAGCTTTTGTAAATCATATCCCTATGTTCTGGAAGATGATGAGCCTCACTTATAGCCTCCTCTGAAAGGTAAGCCAAAGTGTTTCCCTCCTTGGACACGATCGATCTTGATTGTGGGTCATAATGGCGGGCGCACTCGATCATCAGCTCATGGCACTGGACTGCTGGAGGGAAACCGGCCGCCTTGATAATGCCACTTTCAATTATTCTCTTTGCAACAGGTGATGGCTTTCCAATGTAAGGGACCTCTCGAAACTTCTTCACACTGAAGTTTCCCAAGTTGGTATCTCCAATGTTGCTCCATTTTGACACGATCTTGGTCTCCAACTCTTCACTCCTTTGATCTTCCTTCATGAGAGCTGGACGACTAATGGATGCTCCTGCCTTTGGGGTTGCCATCTTGACACCTACACAACATTTCATAATGAGTAATATATTTTGCAATTTAAACATATAGAGTAGAAAGGAAGATTGAAGCTTTTAATTTAGGAAACTTCATGATAAATCTTTGAATTATCATTTCCTAAATTTAACTACGTAATTTGAAATTCAAAATTCAAAATTTCAACATTGGACTAGGAAGATCTCGCCATACCTCTACTTGAGGATTAATTCTAAGAAATGATGCAAAATTAGGAAAATTCGCTAGGGAAAAGGTAGATCGAAGTCTTCAAAATGCGCTTCCTTTATCAACTCCACCACCCCTAGCTTTCAACAAAATTCGCTCCAACTTAGACCAGATTTCGCACCGTTTATTGCTTCTCCAAATCGCACTTGAATGAATGATTGAATGATTGATTAAAATGGTTCAAAATACCCATGTTATATAGGCGCTCACCACTTCCTTTTCACATAGGCCGACTTGGTAAAATAAAACCCAAAATAAACAAAAAAAATAATAAAAGAAGAGGCCGACTTTACAAAAAAATTAAAATGATACCTCAAGCGCTCTATCTTTTAATTTTTTATTTAATAATAATTAATTTCGAATGCCTTAATAATAATAAAAATCGATTTTCCAAGGCTTAAATTAATTATTAAATACCAACGCACCCTTATTAAATGCCAATTTAATAAAAAAAAATTACAAAATATTTCGAAGTTTTAGCGAACTTGACATCTAACGTGGTTTGGAGGATATTGGTGCCCAGGCATGGTGAAAAATGGTGGATGTCAATAACCTCGCTCTGGTCCCTGGGAGAGGGACAGGAGCGCCTTTTCATTTTTGTCCTCAATCCTTCATTTTTTTACGTTCAAAACTTCATCCTTGACGTTCAACATGGCATTTTATCTGGAAGTTTAAGTTCGATTCATGTGATCTTTGGAAGGAGCTTGCCTTAAAGCATTTTTGCCTTGGTCCCTTGGTGAGGGACAGGAGCGATTTTTGTCTTTTGTCCTTGATCTTTATCTTCTAAATTGCCAATTCAAGTTTGGGGTAAACAATGATCTTCATTGTTCGTTCTATGCATGTTCAACTCGCTTTCTCAAGACAAAATGGGCTCTCCAAAGATTTTCGCCCTGGTCCTCCAATGAAGGACAGGAGCGATTTTTGTATTTGAGCCTAGGATTGTTGATTCTTGGAGGCGATTCCTTGTTCACTATCTTTCGAAAGGCATTCCCCATCTTGTATCACCTTGTCTTGGCGTGGTTTTGGAGGAAAATTGTTAATTTTATAGAAAATCGCCTTGGTCCTTCAGTGGAGGACAGGAGCGCTTTTTTAGTTTATTGCACAATCTCTTGACCACATCGACCTTCAGTTACTCCTAAGGCATAAAACATGATTCCCCATTTCATCTTGAGTCTTGGAAACAAAAGTAGCATTTCAAAATGTTAGGCGATTAGGCATATTTGAAGATTTCGCTCTGGTCCCTTGGAGAGGGACAGGAGCGCTCTAGCCAATTTTCATTGAATTTTATGGTCTTTGCAACTCAATTCCATCTTGAAGCACTATAAATATCATTGCAATCTTGTGCCTTGGCGTGGATTCGTCCAAATTTGGAGGGGGAAGCTAGAAAATGTGTTTTTCGCCCTGGTCCCTTGCTGAGGGACAGGAGCGATTTTGCAATTATAAGCTCACTTGTGCTTTGCTAGTCTTCAAAATTATCTCCAATGGACCGATTACGTCCTCTTTCATTCATCTCAAACACAAAACTTGCCTTAACTTTGCAAGATATTTGCCTTGTTAGAAAATCGCTCTGGTTCCTTGTTAAGGGACAGGAGCATCCTTTGAAAATCGCCCTGGTTCCTTGAGGGACAGGAGCGCTTTTGTTTCTAGGTTGATTTTCTTCATTGTGGCCCACTCAAGTTATATTCAACGGACAGAACACACTCCCCTTGACCTCTTCAAATCATAAAATCACTTAAATCTTGCAAGGATAATGCAAATTTGGAATTCAAGCTCCGGTCCTTCAGTGAGGGACAGGAGCGCCTTTTGCCCTCTAGGCCAAATCATTACAATTTTCATCTCGAAATTCCTTCGTTGGAGAAGATATCATCCTTTTACAAGCCATGAACGAGAGCCCAAGTCCAGGAAAGGTCCCAAAAGGTGTGTGTAAAGAAAATCGCCCTGGTCCCTTGGTGAGGGACAGGAGCGAATTTATCTTGCTAGGCAAAAGGTCCAACCTTTCATTGCTTTTAACTGAGTCTGGATGCTCCATTATGCTCATTTCATCCTTCATTGTGTCCTTAATGCTTCAATCTGATCAACCAAGGCCAAAAATGACCAAAATAAATCATTTCGCCCTGGTCCTTCAGTGGAGGACAGGAGCGAATTTATCTTACTCCTTCAAATTTCATCATTTTCAAATCTTCAAAATCCTTAAAATCTTCAATTCACGTCCAATCACCTCCCCTGGAGACCCTGCACAAAACAATTTAAACAAGTCAGTAACCAATATGCACCAAATAACATTTTCGCCTTGGTCCCTAGGAGAGGGACAGGAGCGATTTCACCTTTATAAGCCAAAATATCCACAATTTAAGTCTTCAATCACTTCACCAGGCAGGGTTAGGTCATTTTCAAGGCCAGGGACCAGTTAGCAAGCCTTCAACAAAATTTAATCAAAACTTACCTAGGCAAGAATACACAATTCCATCATCAAAATGCTAACACTTAGACATAGCTTGAATTTGCCTCAAAATCCTGATTAGACCTAACCTGAGACATACCTGACTTCCTGACAGGCTCATCCTATTTCAAAAATTGCAATCTTCGGGAGGATGCTTAATAATCTTCAAAATTTGACTGGACTCGGCTTGAAAATATCCAAAAAAAAAAAAACAAAAAAAAAACCCCAAGGCTTAACCCTAGTCCAGACAACTAACTCACTTACTCAAAACCCTAAAAGCAGAGAGAAGAACAGGCAAAACAAAAGCAAAAAGAGGGGGTCCCCATTTTAATGGGGCAATGTGTGAAATGGTCACAACAGGTACCGTGGAAGTCGAAGAGGGGCACCATCAAAGCCTGCTATTCGGATGTAGGAGAACCTTGGGAATTGAATAAACCAGGCTCCATACCTCTGTACTAGAGTAGTAGCTTGCTCTGAGAGCCTTATGTGTAATCCTCCCTGCATTAGCCTGACCAGGCGCATTGTGAAGGCGTCATTGACGCGCTCATACTAGCCAACTGCATAAGCTGGGCTGCTCTTTTCCCTCTAAGCTATATCTTGGTAGTGCAGTTGCGGGTAACAATCATAGACCTTCACCTGACCAGGCCCATTTTCGATTTGTCCTTTCATTATCAAACCTGGCAGCGGCTGGTTCTTGGCAAACATATAGACCAAATAAGAGGTCATGGTGAAGTACTTCTTCGTTTCGAGCTCAATCAGCTGAGTGTGGATGTTATCGCTTATGATCTGGGCCCAGTCAAACTTAGACTTCCCAGCGAAGACCTGCTCTGTAAAATAGAACATCCACTCTTCAAAGTAGTTGGACTTAGGAAGTCCCATGACTCGGCTGAGTAATGTGATCATATCCCCATGCTCATTATGAAAATCACTTCGTGGGGTCTTCTTCCCAATTCTGGCACTTGAAAGCCTCTTCTCTTTGTACCATTCTTCATTGATCAGTGCTTTGCATCGGGCCCGATTCATATCATATGCCCCTTGTGCTTCATCTATGGTTGTAGCTGTGGGATTGTTTGGAAAGGGGATGTCAAATGCATCGCCAATGGCCTCGGGAGTGAAGTTGGCGATGGTCATGTTCTCGAGGAGCACCAATCTAGAATTTGGCTCATAATGCCGGGCAGCCTCTACCACTAGCTCATAGTTCTGTACTGCTGGAGGAAATCCTGCCGCTTGGGCGATGCCACTTTCCACCATCTGTCTAGGCTTGCCATATGCGTTAGGTGAGAAGACCCGATTCCTGAAGTCTTGAATGTCAATATGGCCAAGGTCGGTATCACCGACATTGTCCCAGATGCTCTGCACTTTTGACTCCCTCAATCCTCCCCTCTGATATTGATACTTCATCCTTTCTACCTTGCGCGGGATATCTGATTTGGATGCTCGCGATGTCTCGGCTGGAGGGGGCGTTTTTGATGATTCTACCGCCGATTTAGGCATTTATTCTGCACAGTCGAATGCGGATTACGAGGTGATACAAAAGAAGTAAGGTGGGTTAGATGGAAAATACTCCAGCATGCCAGGATTAATTTAAAATTTAGATTGGACATTAAGTGACATTTCTACCTAAAAGGGCTTAATCAATTTTAACCACAGCATTCATGAAGATTTTTGATTGCGAATTTATACTTAACGCTTTCTGGATTTTGAATTAATTTTCAATAGAGACAAAGCATGAAAAGTTCTCCTAAGTTTCAAAATGCAATTTTTGGTTAAACCTTAGGAGTGAATTCTAAATTTTGACTACTTTGAACAACGTTTTACAAGCGAAAGAGATGCAAATTTCAAAAAATTCAAGCATTTTGATCAAATTTCACTCATTTGTCTATTCGATTTATAAGTATTTCAGATGATCATACGAGACAAAGCGTACCTACCTGATGAGCGTGGATGGCGAGAGATTGCCCAGCCTTGCCGCGTGAAGACGAATGGACGATTCTGCAAAGTTTCGAATTCCAACAGTTATCTCCTTGATTTAAATTTTTCGCAGTTGTTGGACGAAGGAGAATTTATCATTTTAAATGGTTTGTTTTTACCCTGGGTAATTGGCAATTTGAATTTGAATGATCTGGAAAAGTTAATGCAGCGCTTTACCTTGAATGCGATTTACGCGAAATTGGCTCTGTCTCCCTTTCAAATCTGACGTGGTCTCCTTTGCATGAAATGCAGCAGCATGGAGGGGGTTTTACAAATTTTGAATTTCCAAATCTGGGCCTGTGCGCAGCGATTTCGGAGAAGTGGAGGACTTTAAAATTTCAAATGATTTCATCTTTCAACTTCGGACCTTTTGGCGAATGCGGAGGCCCTTCAAAATTTAATTTTGGCTTTTATTCAATCCCAAGGGCAAACTTCAGAGTCAATAACGTCTCTTGCGAGCTTGGAGATTTGCAACCCTTTGGCGAATTTCAGAGGTCTTGGGGTTTTTCGAACTGGAGACTTTCGGAGCACTTAGCATGCTTTGTGAATTTTCAAAACTTTGGACCTAAACGCCTATATTCGCATGCTTTCGCCCCTTCGAACTTCGGAGCTTTAACACCTTTTGTGATTTGGAGAGTTCGCGATTTTAACCCGCTGGAGCTTTGGGCGTTTTGAAGTGTATTTTGCGATTTTGAGACAAACTTCAGAGTTCTCAGCATTTTGTATTTATCGAAATTTCGGACCTAGGGAATGATTTTGCAAATCTCGGGGCTATTGGATGTTTTCGCTAATTTCATCGCCTTTTACTTTCGGCTCCAAGGTCCAATTTTGAGGACTTAATGTGAATTTTGGACCAAAAGACGTATTATGCAAAATCGATGCACTTTGAAATTTTAGAGCAAGGGTCCGAATTTGGGGTTATAAAGCGAACTTCGGACCTGGAGGAGCGTTTTGCAACTTTCAACTCTTTTCATATTTTTCAAATTTTCGCCCCATGGTCCGAAAATGAGGACTTAAGGCAAATTTCGGACCTAGAGGGTCCTTTTGCAAGATTTCATGTTTTTTTTTACATTTTCGCCCCAGGGTCCGAAAATGAGGACTTTAAGTGATTTTCGGACCTAAACCATCCTTTGGCAAATTTCGGAGCTCTCAGCACCTTTTGCAATGTGTCATATTTTGAAATTTCGGAGCTAAGGTCCGAATTTGGGGTTTAAAGTGAATTTCAGACCTGGAGGAGCTTTTTGCAATTTTCGCCTTATTTCACATTTTCCAGTTTTCGCCCCAGGGTCCGAAAATGGACGCTTAAGTGTTTTTCGGACTTGGGGCCACCTTTTGCAACATTTAAAAGCATTTTACATTCTCTAGTTTTCATTCCAAGGTTCGAATTTGAGCATTTCAAGTGAATTTCAGACCAAATAATAGATTTTGAATTTCGAAATTTTCGCCCCAGGGTCCGAAATTTGGCCCCCTGGGCGATTTTAGCAACCTTTTAAACCTTGTGAAATTTTAACCCTTTTGGCCCCTGGGTCCGAAATTTGGCCCATAAGGCAATTTTGAAAACTTACGTAAAAATTCAGACCTCAAACCAGTTTTCGCTAGATTCTACAAATTTGGATTTCAAAGGTTTCAGAATTTCAAGGCATTCGGGCAAGTTTCGCAGCCTTGGCATTTTGGTCAGGAAATTCGATCCTTCATCAGCAGGCGAAAATCATCCTTTACTCCAATCCCACAAACATCACGGAGACAAACCTTACACAATCTACTTCATAGCTCTTCGTGTGAAAAAACGACGACTTTGGTCCTCGTGCGACCTTTAGACATACTGCTCTTGCTTGGTGGGCCTCGCCAATTTCCATCACCTTACGCCTATCCAAGGCGATTTTCAAAATTTCGAACAAACTCTCGACATTCGCACCCGAGGGCTAGACTAGCCGGATGGATTCATCGGCTCATTTCCTTGACATCATCACTTTACGGACCAGTCGCAGACTCGCTCAAAAAGACGCGAGACACGCTGCGCGAAACTCAGCAGGGCAAAGACGAAAGGCTCAAAACAGGAAGGGGGACCCTGTCGGCGACAGGGAGTGTGTGCAACGCACAATAGTTTCATACAGGTTCCCTAGAGTTTACAGTCCTGTATCATCTAATTTTGCTTCTAATTGATGTTATTTCAGCTTGACTGGATGGTTTCTTTAATGAAAAAGGAAAAAAGGAGAGGGATAAAGAGTGAATAAGAACAGCTAACTAATTCTAACTAAGACAACATATTTCAACACATAGACAGAAGTCTTAATATAACTAGAAATTACTTTGCCAGCCAATCAACACAACTAGGTAAAAACCAGTGCAATCATCTAAGGATTTCGAATTTTCAAGCTATTTAGATATGAATTATAGACTCTTACACCTAATTATCCAAATCTAATAACCAAACTTAGCACAAAAGGGGTTCAGACTAACCATGCAAAGGAAACAATAATCAACTATTTCCTAATGGTATGAACCAAGATTTTCTATCAAATATATGGATAAATAATTGTCTAAAATTAAATACAATTGCAGAAATATGAAATAAATGGAGAAGAGGACCATGCACTCATAGTAGAACAAACACAACTTTAACTTCCATTAAATCCTGTATATATTTCGCCAGAGTTTTTGCAACAATCTTTGTTTTTTCTCCTTTTTACAAAGAGGAACTGATTCCTTTATATAGAATTCCAAAAACGGATGAATGGCCAAGATTAAACTTAAACAAGAGGGCCAGATTCATCCTCTACCAAAACTGCCCATACCCATAAATGGGAGGCAAAATATCAGCAACAACAAAAGGAGAAACAATAACTACCAAAAAGGTGATTAATAACTACCCCAAAAAGCTGCTCCAAAAAGTGCACATGCACGGAGCTCAAGATTTACAACTGTTTTGGCAGTTTAGAAATGAACTTTATGCCTAAAAAGTGCTTTTAAAGATTTTTAAAAGAAACTTGCACTTTATGAAAGCACTTTCTCCTTTTCTGCTGTAGACCCTTTTTCCAAAAATTCATCCTTGTTGTGCAAATACTCCTTCCAAATGTCCCGACCTGCTGTACGCTCTGCCTAGACATATTCTTGAAATCTGATGCATAGCTGGAACAACATCATGCTTTGGGGCATGGGAGGATGGAGTATTTTATATTGCATACCCTCCAAGTGGCGATCTACATGCTTTAACCCATCCTTCTAGTCGAACTGATGAGCCTCAAAACTTAATATGTCCGAATGCAACCCACTGGCAAACTCTAGGTCCTTGTTGTGATGTATTCACACATCGCCCCATTGCAAATGGGGACCCCTACTTTTTGCTTTCTGGGGTTTGTTTTTATAAGTCTTTTGGGGTTTTGTCTATCAGCCTTTGCATGCTGAGTGTTGCCAGAGGGATCACTAGGATGGTAGGCTCTGCTTGAGCCAGGGAGAGTCAGTAGGTGCTCTAGGTTAGGGTTTCTTTGAAAGTCTCCCTTAGGCCTAGTTTTGCTCTTGTTGCTAATAGTGTCTTGTTTGAGTTTAAGGAGCTCAATGAAGCTTGGTGAGTGAATATCGTCTTTGAAGATCTGAGTTAGGTCAAATTGGTGAGTGATGAAGTTTGGAATGTCATCCTGATCTTCAAATGTCCTGAAATTTGGCTGTCTGGAATGTCATCCCGATCTTGAAATTTGACTAAGCCTGGAAAATTGAAGAATCCTTCAAAAACTAGATTTTGTATTATAACTCCTGGAGGTCCGAAACCACTCTCAAACATCCTGACAGTATATATGGAATATAACGTAAATGTTATATTCCATATATGAATCCTGACGGAGAGACCAAAGTGAATTTCAATTTCGCTCCTAACCCTTCCAAAGGGTCCAGAGCGAATTCCTCTATAGGACATTCTACTTTGATCCAAACTTAGAATTAACTCATTCCCAAGCATTATTGAGGGCAAAACACTTATTTGGAGTGAAGAAATATGAAAATGAAGTCAGGATTTGAGCATAAGGAGGAATTTCACTCCTGACCATTCCAAAGGGTTCAGAGCAAAATTCATATGAGACCCTTCTTTCTTCACAAAACCTTGAAGTGAATGCTAACTTGGACTGGAGGATGATCAGGAGAGGCCTAGCCTAATAAGTTATATCCAAGCCAAAGAAGGGAGGAAAAAGGTGAAAATGAGCCTAAAATGAGAATTTCGCTCCTGACCCTTCCAAAGGGTCCAGAGCGAAATTCACTTTTCCTCTATTTTGCTCTTTGATATGGCCAAGTTTTGGATTTTTGAGGCATGGTTGAGGAGGCTTTGATGCATATTTGCCTTTGAGAAGAGGTTTGAGGCGATGAAGTGGTAGAAATCAACCTAAAAGGAGAATTTTGCTAATGACCCTTCCAAAGGGTCCAGAGCGAAATTCTCTATAGGTCCTGTCCTTGGCCTAGGTCCAGAGTGAAATCCTCAGTTTGACCCCCTATCTTGCCTAAAATGATGAAAACGACCTTTTCTTGAGCTAGTTTGATGGTGGATTCACTTAAATGTGGAGAAAGGAGCTTGAATTTGATCAAGTTTGAAGGAGAATTGGATGAATGAAGTGGAAAACCAACCAAGAATGTGGATTTCGCTCCTGACCCTTCCAAAGGGTCCAAAGCAAAAATCCCCATAGACCTCATTTTCTTCCTTGTTTTGGCTGAGTTCGTAGTGTCTAAGGCATGTTGGAAGGTAGGTTGATATGTTCTTGCCTTGGGGAAGTGATTGAAAACATTAAAAGGTGGGGATTTTGTCCTAGATTGTGAATTTTGCTCTTGACCCTTCCAAAGGGTCCAGAGCGAAATTCTTCATAAACCTCATTTGTTTCCTTGCTTAGGCTGCCAACCTTGTTCCTTGGGCATAGAGTGATGCATTTTTGCCTTACAAAGAAGATTGGAGTTGAAAAGATAAAGATTCAAGCCTAGAGTGAGGATTTAGCTCCTGACCCTTCCAAAGGGTCCAGAGCGAAATTCCCCAAAACCTCTCTTTTCTCTCAATTTTATGCCAAGACAAGTGTGGGTTAGGGTGAATTGAGATTGGGGATATCCTTAGGCATGACTTTGAGTTGCTAGTAATCAACAAATGTGAAGGAATTGAGCAAAAACTAGGATTTCACTCCTGACCCTTCCAAAGGGTCCAGAGCAAAATTCCTAAGAACACCTATTTCCCCTTCAAAACAAGTCAAATTTTTGGTTTTTTTTGCCTGGATAGGAATAGATTGATATGTCCTTGCCCTTTTGAGGTAAATTGAGTTGAAAAAATGATGAAATAAGCTCAAGAAGGTGAATTTCGCTCCTGACCCTTCCAAAGGGTCTAGAGCGAAATTCCTAAAATCCACCTTTTCCTTTCATTTTTGTGTCAAGCTAAGTGTGGATCAAGGTAGATTGAGCTTGGAAAAACCCCTAGGCATGCCCTAGAATTGATTGTGGCCACCAATGATCAAGATTTTGAGCTTAAATTAGAATTTCGCTCTTGACCCTTCCAAAGGGTCCAGAGCGAAATCCTAAATAGGTCCTGTCCCTGGCCATGATTCTTAGTGAAATTCTCCTTTCTAGCCATTTTGAGGGTCAAGCAAGTTTTGTCATGTTGAGAGAGGGATTCAAAGATAAAAGTCCATGTATGAAATGTGAAAAGAGTAGACCTTGGTGAAGGAAAACAAGCAAGTCAAGAATTTCGCTCCTGACCCTTCCAACGGGTCCAGAGCGAAATTCTCAATTTCACCTAATTTGCTCATAATGAAGGTCAAGTTGTGGATTCTTAGGCTTTGGTTAAGAGAAGGATAGCGTATGCTTGCCTTGGAAGGCATTTTGGAGTAGAGACATGATGGAATTTGTCCTAAAATGCAGATTTCGCTCTTGACCCTTCCAAAGGGTCCAGAGCGAAATCCTTAAAAAACTCCATTTTGCTCCAATTTTGTATCAAACTTGGTGCTGGTTGAGATTAAGGGCATCCTTAGACATGTATCTGAGCAAGTATGGTCACAAAGTAAGAAGAATTTGAGCCAAGAATGCAAATTTCGCTCCTGACCCTTCTAAAGGGTCCAGGGCGAAATTCCTAAGTGGTCTAAATTTTGCCTAGGTCCTTGAGCAAAACCTATTCCTTGGCAATTTTGGAGGTGAATGACTTGATCTTGGTGAAGTAATGTTGAAAATGAGGTCTAATTGAGCAACTTTGTCAAAATTCGCTCCTGAACCTTCCAAAGGGTCCTGAGCGAAATTCTAATAGGACCTGTCCCTGGAGAGGATTTTGAGCAAGCTTCATTTTGATGTCTTCTTGTTGATGATTTAAGGTAGAAAATGCTATGTTAGTTAGAATGAATTCATTATGTGTCCTTAATCACCTTTTGGTTGGTTTTGCAAATGGAAGAAGACCAGGCCAGGGTAAGGACGACCTCTTCCAGTCCATCATCATCAAGGACGTTCCACATGCAACAAGGGAGGACTCAAGGTGCTTTGAAGCGTTGGAAGACTAGGGGTGTTCAAGGAGTTCAAGTTAGCCTCAAGACCTCATTCTACCACAAGATGACAAAGAAAGGCTTTGCCAGCACTTTAGGGCGAGATATGCTACTAGAGAAGGAAGACTTGACAATAAGGAAGCTTGGTCAAGCAAAGGAAGTACATCATTCATCATATCAAAGACAGAGGAGGATCAACCAAGTCACAAGCATTAGGCAAGGTAGCATCCCAGTCATCATTCCTCCGGTCGGATTGGTCCACCTCAGCAGGACCAGATTCGACGTTTCTAATCTATTGGAGGCGGCACAAACTTTGGTCTACCTACCCATGCTTCCTATTGGTCCTCACTCTTGGAATGTAATTTTCTCATTGGCTAGAGGAAGTTTGTTGTAACAAACCCTAATTAAGGTTTCTATCTTGTAATCCTAGCCATTGATTCTAAGACAATAAAAGCCGTCTGTTTGTAAGGGGTTCTGTATATAAAGCCCTAGCTCCTCATTTATAAAAGCTAATAGTTAATAGTTAGCTAATAGTTAATAGTCAGAGAATAGGAAATAGTTAGAGAGAATAGTCAATAATTCGTAGCATTTTAGAGTAGAGTAGAAAGAGAAGGCAAAGATTGTTGCCAAGACATTGTTGCAAAAGACTTGTAAACTTCATTGAAGAAATGGTGAATTCTATGTGTCGATTCAACAATTTGCATGGTCTCTATACTTCTCAAATTTGATTTCATGTTATTAGGTGAATGGAAGAAATTTGTATGACCAATGGTGAAATTCGTATATCCATACTACTAGTGGTTTGTTGATTGCAGACTTGCCTTTTGTAGTCAACTGGAATCATTCAGCTTAAGCTTAACTTCAATTATCGCTTCTTCATTGATATGGATCAACCTGACGGTGTCCATGTTGGTAGCGGTGATCTAAACATCATAAAGCTTTCCTCAGAAGATCACACTAACCTTGTGGAGATGATCCTAGGATGTCAAAGCAAGACTTAGTTAGAATTTCATCAAAGGTCATTCATTGCTCTTACGTTCTTAGTGTTAGAAATAGATCGCGTTCCAACCCTTATCCTTTTTCCTTTTTTTCAAAATCAATGGCCAGTGAAATTCCACGTTCCAGTAATATCCAAAGCAAATCAGACGTTCAGGTCGTCGAAAGTAAGTCCCCTTGTGATTTGAGCAAAATCACATCGTACCGCAAAGAGCTTATCCACACATAGAGAACCTACATATCAGAACCTTGGAGTTACTCCGACTGATCCTTCGGCGAGATCTTTAGCAGTCGAGAAACTTTGTTCAAGAGAGGATAAGGTACCTTTAGGTATTTTATTATGTGTTTGGTCGTGTACAAAAGACACATCAATAGTCCTCCATGGAGTATGCGACCTTATCAATTCTCAATCTATCCTCCCAATCTAGTTGTACTTGATCATCGGACAAACTATTTTTCCAACTCAGAACCATTGATCAGAGGATCTTTCCACCAAGATCCCTCATGTTTTTCAAAATTTCCTCGCATTCCTCCTGCTCTTTATTAATGGTGTCTTTTGTGTCACTCTTCATGTTGGCAGTCTAGTACCATTCTTTAAAACCGCTGATGTCATAAGGATCCAGAATAGCGGACAATGTGGGAATCTGCATGTGGGTCCAAAAAAGAGCCCTCATGAGGGGAAGAATTGTACCAACCATCTCATGGACCCTGAAACACTCCTTTACCTCGAACAATTTGACAAGAATGGTCTCTCGGTGGTGGGCCATTTCCTTTACATCTTCAATGATCTACTCTCCCTTTTCCTTAATGTCTCGAATCCATTCCTTGACAGCTTTGGCAGTATCACGTACTCCTTCGAACTCTGTTGTAGTCCTTTGTGCCAATGCCAATGGGGGGAAATGGGATTCAGGGGTATGTTGCAATGGTTTTAGCAGGTGATCAATATATCCCTCATCCTGCTCAGCACGACTTCGGTACATATTTCTCTCAGTAGTCATTTGGTACATATTCTTGCTCTTTGGTGGCTCGTCCTATCGGGATGGTTGTAATGCTATAATTGGCCAATGCAATTTGATCTTCTGGCTTATCGACAGGTGGGGTAGCGATATGGATGGTGCGGTTCCTCTACTCATCCTTGGTGATCCGGGAGTAGGTCTTGGGCTTTTTCTTTCCTTTGGACTTTGTTTACCTATGCGAGAGAAGATATTCTCCAAGTTCATAGGCGGCTTGACGGTTGCTTTCCGCTGTGCACGAGCAATTAGCCAGTCTTGAGGGATGGTCTGTCTGGATGTTACGGCCAAATTCCCACTTTGCTCCTTAGAGGATTCAACTGGCTCACTACCTATCTGCAATTGATCTGTCATAGAAGGAAGAAAATGTAGTATCCAGTCCTTTACTCATAGCTGAGTTCTCCCCTACCTCACTGAACAACTGTCGGGTATCCCCTTGTGATGGTTGCTCTTCAGTTCTGTCGGGCTCGTGGGTCTCATCCCCCTTTCGTTCTCCTTTGATGGTGGTGTCATCTTTGCCGGTGCTATTCAATTGTAATTCATGTCGACTCCCCTGGGTGAGCTCATGCTTACCAGCCTCTTGATTAGGCGCAATTTCTCCTTCCTCAACTTGATTTCCAGGTTCATTAGAACCAATGATCCCGACCTCTGCATCTGGCTCACCTTGTGCTGGAGGATTATTATCCTCGAATGCATCAACATCACTCTTGGAAGGCGGAGCAGGTATATAGTCAAGTTCAACTACATCATCCTCCGAACTGGGGTCTTTGGATGAAGAACTAACTTCTGGCCTTCTAATAGGGATCTTTTCCCTTCTAGTTCTTTTTGATGCTCAAGTCCCTCTATTAGCTCTGGCTTTCTTCCTCTTCTTTTTGGGTTTCTCAATCTCTTTTTTCGATGCACTTGAGGTTCCCTCATCTTCCGAAGACTGGGAATCGAGACTGCCCATCATATGGTATGTAAATTGAATTCCTTCATGGGTTAGTTTCTCAATCTGCTAGGATAACCAGTGATCGGTATATTTTCCTGGAGCTGCCATAACTGCCTCAAAATCAGTAATCAGATCTTGAGACCAATCAATGCCCGGCAAGAGGTATTTTACTGCCTCAAACTCTTGGACGTGCAAGCAATTGCCAGAATCTGTCACCTGATCTGGGACCCAACGGTACTCATAAAGCTGCATTTGCTGCACACTTAGCCTCGAATACTCACGCCGTCAGACCTCATAGTCATCGGAACAATTGCTCCAATAGTCCTCAATTGATGCCTTTGCTTTGTAGCGCCTGCCATAGGCTCTTTTTGCCAAATTGTCATGATCGAAACACTTCCTTGGGAAATGTTCCTGTAGGCCATAAGATGCTAATTCAACAAGTGACTCATTAGCTTGTACTGAATTTTTGAAATGCACATGGAGGGTACCCAAAATCATAGAGAAGGTGAATCCGGACTGTTTCTTTTCTCTGAGTAAGTTGCCCGTTGGATGTGCCTGCCTTGCGACTTCCATAAGGACTATTTTGTCTGTCGGATAGCGTGGAAATCATAATGGTGCTCCCTCAAAGCCGGCTATTCTAATATAGGTGAACCTAGGGAATTGAATAAACCATGTGTCATACTTTTGTACCAAAATGGTAGCCTTCTCTAAGAGCCTTATGTGCAATCCCCCCTGCATCAACCTGACTAGGCGCATTGTAAAGGTGTCATTGACATGCTCATATTGACCAATTGCATAAGCAGCGTTGTTCTTTTCTCTTTGAGCTATGTCATAGTAATGCAGTTGAGGATAGCATTCATACACCTTGACTTGATTTGGGCCGTTCCTGATTTCACCCTTCTTGATTAACCCTGTCAGCGTCTGGTGTCGGGCAAACATGTAAATCAGGTAGGAGGTCATGGTAAAGTACTTCTTTTCCTCAAGTTCGACCAGCTGTGTATGGATATTATCACTTTTGATCTGAGCCCATTCGAACTTGGATTTCTCGGCAAAGGCCTACTCCGTAAAGTAGAACATCCACTCTTCAAAACAGTTAGATTGAGGGAGTCCCATAACTCGGCTGAGTAAGGTGACCATATCACCTTGCTCGTTATGAAAGTCACTTCTAGGGGTCTTTTCACTGATCCTAATACTCGGAGGCCTCCTCTCCTTATACCATTCTTCGTTTATCAATGTCATGCATTTAGCAGGGTTCATGTCGTAAGCATCTTGTGCTTCATCTATAGTTGTAGCAATGGGATTATCGGGAAACGGGATGTCAAATGCTTTGTCAATGGTTTCAGGTGTGAAATGAGCTAGCACCATATTTTCTAGAACCACTAATCTGGTCTCTGGCTGATAATGTCGGGCAGCCTCAACTACTAGCTCCTAATTTTGCACGGATGGAGGGAAACCTGTTGCCTGAGCGATACCACTTTCCATCATCTTCCTAGGCTTGCCATAGGCATTAGGAGAATATACCCTGTACCTAAAATCCTGAATGTCTATGTGGCCCAAATCAGTATCTCCTATGTTCTCCCATATGCTCTGGACTTTTGACTCCCTCACTCCTCTTTGGTACTGGTACTTCATCTTCTCCCCTTTGCGGGGAATGTCAAATTTAGAGACCCGAGATGTTTCGATTGCACTAGGTGTATTTGAGGATTCTACAGCCGATTTAGGCATTTATCCTGCACAACTGGATGCAGATTACGAGACGAGATGAGGGAAGTGAACAGGTTAGTCAAAATAGAGGATGATGTTAGCACACAAGGATCAATGGGAAAACTGAAATTTGAAGAAAGTATGATGCTTTAGTAAAAGTGTCTGCTTATCTAGAAGCAAAATGCTATGAAATAGGAAATTAGGCTGGATTGTTTAAATCTGTTTATTGGAGCGATCTTCAAAAGGTGCCACCTCCGACTAACTATGATGGTGCGGACAAATGCTCATTCTTGCAGCTAAGGGTTTGGGTCTTTTAACAATTGCCAGAAAAGTTTTGCCTAAGTTCAACTTTTCCAAAATGTTCAAAATTTTCCTGTCTGAATTTTTTGCTTTGCCTTTACGCTATGTTTAATGCTTTGCTTAATACCTTTCAAAAGAGAATTGTGATCTACAAAATTTCATCTGATTAATTTTCCATTAACCATTTAAGCATAGTGACCTGTTTTGCATTTATTTAATGACTTTAGAGGAGACAAAACGAGTCATACCTGGTTTACAAGGTGTTTATCCTGCGATCTCTCCAAACTTCGGCTTAGAAAAGATTTGTGCAAGTTCGGCCTGCAAGGCTCTTTTGTAAACTTTGAAAATGCCTTCCTTGCGATTTTTGGACTACGGAGGGACTTTGTAAATTGCGCGGGTCTAATGCCTCTTCCCCACGCGATTTCTAGCTGGGAGAGGTGCTTGGCAAAGCCCTTTAAACTAAACGCCTTACCTTACTTCACGTTTTCAGTACAGGGAGGGTTTTGCGAACTTCAAATTAGAAAAACTCCCTACTTCTGATTTCATGATGTTTGGCGATTTTCAGACTAAAAAGAGATGCAAACATTGGAAAGCTTACGCCCAACTCCCTTATCTGTGATTTTCGGACTGAAAAGAGGCGATGCAAACATTGGAAAGCTTACGCCCAACTCCCTTATCTGTGATTTAACTTTGCCTGACCAATTTCGAGCCTAAAGACAAATGCAAACATTAAATCGCCCTTCACACGATTTCCAACTTCATCAATGCTTGCCCATTTTCGGGTTAGGAGGTCTATTTGCAAATTTATAAAATCTAACGCCTTCCTATTTATCGCGATTTTCACTCTCTTTGGCGATTTTCGGGGCAAAAGAGAGTTTTGCAAACTTTGAAAATGCCTTCCTATTTATCGTGATTTTCACTCTCTTTGGCTATTTTCAGGACAAAAGAGAGTTTTGCAAACTTTGAAAACGCCTTCCTATTTATCGCGATTTTCACTCTCTTTAGCAATTTTCGGGACAAAAGAGAGTTTTGCAAACTTTGAAAACGCCTTCCTTTTGCAAAGTTATGCTTCTTACTTGTTATGTCAAGTTTTTCGGCCAAAAGACATTTTTCGAAAAGGTTTACTTCTTACGCCTTCACTTATACCTTGCGCGATTTCAATGTTTGCCCAATTTCGGGCTGGGCGTTACTTTTGCCAACTTCGCCATTTTCGGCCCAGGAAGCACTTTTGAAAAGTTTCTTAGATGTTTTAACTCTTTGTTTAGGCGATTTTCGGTCCATGAGGCCTTTTTGAAAAGTTTTTAAGATTTAACGTTTTCACTTGCTTTGCCCAATTTCAGGCTAGAATCCACTTTTGCCAACTTAAAACAAATAACGCCTTTTCCACATTTAGCGATTTTCGGCCCATGAGGCCTTTTTGAAAAGTTTTTAGGACTTAACGTTTTCACTTGCTTTGCCCAATTTCGGGCTAGAATCCACTTTTGCCAACTTAAAACAAATAACGCCTTTTCCACATTTAGCGATTTTCCGCCCATGAGGCCTTTTTGAAAAGTTTTTAGGACTTAACGTTTTCACTTTATCATGCAATTTTCGGGACAAAATGGAGTTTGAAATCTTAGAAAGTAGAATGCCCTTTATGCTTGCAATTTCGGGCTAGAAGGCCCTTTTGAAAAGCTTGATCTTGAAACCAAATTTGGCCTTTAAAGCGATTTTGCAAACCCCGGGACAACTGACACCCTTGCCTATTTAGCCAATTTTCAGGCTTCTGCTAAAACTAGTCTCTCTTGGATTGATTTTGATCGTTCTGATCACGAGACTCTGCACCATGACCCTTGGCCGACGTGACTTAAAACTCAAACACACCCTTTCTCCTAATGGCTATAAAGCTCATTGCTTCACTACTACTTGTTGGATCCCAAAATGGCGGATAAAAATTCAAACTCGAAACTCAGCAGGACGAAGGCTGGAAATGAAATAGGGGGACCCTGTCGGCGACAGGGAGTGTGTGCAATGCACAACACTATGGAAACTAACTTGAAGAAATTGAGTTCATTTTTGCAGATCCATCAGAGTACAGACAGTTGATTGGATCCTTGATTCATTTGTTATTAGCCAGTTTATGAACAACCAAAGCATGTTCATCTTGTTGCAAACAAGGATATCCTGAGATATTTGCAAGAAACAGTTGTCTACGGGCTGAAGTATCCAATCAACACTATCATTTCCTTGGAAGACTACTTTGATTCTGATTGGGAAGAATGTATTAGTGATAGGAAGGACACTTTAGGAATCTGTTTTAGGTTGGGTTCAGCCGTGATCTCTTGTGCCAGTAGGTATCAGTCCTCAATTGCATTGAGTACAGTCGGCGACAGGGAGTGTGTGCAATGCACAACACTATGGAAACTAACTTGAAGAAATTGAGTTCATTTTTGCAGATCCATCAGAGTACAGACAGTTGATTGGATCCTTGATTCATTTGTTATTAGCCAGTTTATGAACAAACCAAAGCATGTTCATCTTGTTGCAACCAAGGATATCCTGAGATATTTGCAAGAAACAGTTGTCTACGGGCTGAAGTATCCAATCAACACTATCATTTCCTTGGAAGACTACTTTGATTCTGATTGGGAAGAATGTATTAGTGATAGGAAGGACACTTTAGGAATCTGTTTTAGGTTGGGTTCAGCTGTGATCTCTTGTGCCAGTAGGTATCAGTCCTCAATTGCATTGAGTACAGCAGAAGCTGAGTACATTGCATCAAGTGTGAAGCAATGTGGCTTCACAAAGCTTCTTGCTAGGTTGTTTGGGCAACCTTGGGAACCCACAGTCATTAATTGTGACAATCAGAATTGTATTAAGATGTTTGTTAATCTTGTGTTTTATGATAGGTCAAAATATGTGGAATCTCATTATCACTACATTTGTGATATGATACAGAAAAGTGCAATTCAGCTGAAATATGTCAGCACTATTGCAGTTGTTCTCACCAAGCCTCTTGCTCGAGTGAAGTTTGTGTACTTCAGAGAGAGACGTGGAGTTGCGGAGAACACAGCTTTGGCTGAGAGGGAATCTCAGTCCTAGTGATGCATTAAGTTGCATCGTCCACCCTCTGTGGGCAATGCAAGTTGGAGTCACCCTCTGCGGGCAATGCAAGGTGACATTGGATCCTTCTCTGGGAGAAGATTGAGGTGAAAGACCTCCTCCACCCTCTGCGGGCAATGCAAGGTGGAACCTGGCAGGTTATTCTTCTCAGTAGAGAAGTTTTGAGGTGTAAAACTCTTCTCACCCTCTGCGGGCAATGCAAGATGGATATCATGAAAGAAGTTCATGATGTGTATTTAGATATTTGTGTGTATTCATTTCTTGTAGGTGTGCCTAATAAAGTTTTGAATCCATCCTTTGTGGGCAATGTAAGATGGATATCATGGAAAGGTCCATGATGATTTGTTATTTGGCTAGAATCCTCCCTAGCTAAGAGGGAGTGTTGAAATTATAGCTAAGTTCGGATTACATGTAATTATAGCTTGCTATGAATATTGGGCAAGACCTATATAATGTAACTTGTGGATAGGGCAAGACCTATATAATGTAACTTGTGGATAGGACAAGACCTATTGAATGTAACTTGTATTAAAACGTGTTGGAGCTGACCTATATTAAAATCACTTGTACCGTGAGGGCTATTTCAGTTTTGGCGCCAACCTTAAAGCATTGAATTGTAATTAAATATGTTCTTCATGCAAGCCAACTTGGGAGAATTAAAAGGCTAAGTCTCCTATATATACAAGGCTATCAATCATTGTATGACACGAAAAACACTCAAGCAAATTACTTCTCTAATCTGCAAGTCATCTAAGTATTCAGCGAATCCTTCTAAGAGATCAGCGAATTCTTCTTGAAGACAGCAACCATCATCTAGAAGACAGCGAACACCACTGAGTGACTGCGAACTGGTTTCAAGTGGCAGCAGTCATCATTTGAAGATCAGCGAACTATTCTTGAAGGCTGTGAACACCATTCTAGAATCAGCAAACTTCATCCCTGGGACAACAACCTTTGTATTGCAGATAAGTTCATCATTTCAGCATGCCCTAGGTTAGAAGTATAACTGTGATTAGGTTGATGTTAAAGAGTGAAGCTCATTGTAAATTAAATTGGTGTTGCCCAATAAAGATCTGAGATTAGTAGCTAGGTTTTTCACTTCCAAGAGGGAGGTTTTCCCAGGGTATCTGTGTGTTTTGTGTTTGTTCTTCATTGCATTCTGATTTCTGTTGTTTATTGTTTAATCTGATTGCTAAAATTAACACAATTGATTAGGTATCTCATGCTAGACTCAAATCATGGGAGTTTGACTTTGTGATTCTTAAAAAGTCATGAAAATCAAACCTTAGTTTCATTGATTTATAAGTAGTAGCATTGAATGTCTCTCCCTCTTATATGCCTATGAGGACATAAAATAAAGAATCTTAAAGGGTTTTAGCCCAGAGGTCAGTGATTGGTTATCTAGATAACATGTGCATAAGCAATCTTGCTAGAGCTGCCACTGATGATGACAATGAAATTTTTTACCTGGTGTTGCTAATATATTACAGGGGCAGAGAGAGGAAGATGCTTAGTTTAACATTAATCCATTTAGTTTTACTGTTTTGGCAATTACTAGTGGAAGGAATGCATATGAGATGACAAAAACAAACTATTCCAACCAACAAACAGAACAAAAGAAAAAGAAAAAATATCGATTTTACAATAAAAGAAACAGACTTTCTCTAAAAAAAATACGACAAAAGCAAGGAAAGCTATTTTTCCAAAATAACTGCACAACTGAAACACAGCCTTCAGTAAGAAAAGATAGGCACTGGTTTTTCCATTGCCAGAATAATTTTAGCTGCTACATAAAGCCCATAGCATTCTCTATGGCATCCCATTTAATTCAAGAGCTTTGTTTTA
Source organism: Cryptomeria japonica (assembly GCF_030272615.1). NCBI lineage: Eukaryota > Viridiplantae > Streptophyta > Pinopsida > Cupressales > Cupressaceae > Cryptomeria > Cryptomeria japonica. The sequence goes on along the minus strand of NC_081409.1, from coordinate 267,289,303 downwards.
AGAAAGCCCATGTCAAATATGATCTTGCTTGAATCTTCACTTGTTATCAGCTTTGTGTGATTCCAGTTTCAATATTCTGATTTTTAGGAAAAGACATAAAGATGAGTAGAGAGAAGTTCAAATCTTAAACATCCTAGCTATATTTTTTCTCTAAGATTACTTTGTTAAATATTCTTTTGCAGTTCCTTACAGATCAGTAAAGTATCTTTTGTTTCTAGGCCTTATAGTTACAACAAATATATCCCTCACGGCCTCTACACAATAATAATCTGCACTAGTGCCAATTTTTAGTATTTTATTTGGTTTCTTATATACAGGAGCTTCCTGGGACTTTGCTACTGGGTTTCAAAAACTCGGGGTACTCAAAGTTCACAAGTCGAAAATTTGCTGCATCTCTATTGACAGGTCTTCTACACGTGTTGCTGCTGGCTGCCAAGAAGGCTTGGTATGTCAAACTTGCAAGCTATGATAAAAAATGCCATAGTTCTTTTGAGGCTTTGCTAAACAATATTTCTATATGCTTTCTTGTAGTAATCCTAGGATATGTCAAAAGTATCTTTATCCTTACAGCCTAAAGGTTTGCTAATTAAAGATGCTTTTGCAGACATTCCCTTTCAAAAACTATTTGTTTGATTCTTTCAAGAATACTTTCATTTACTTGCAGGTTTCAGTCATTGATACAAAATCGTGCACTGTATTATCGCATAAATCTTACTTCTCTGGATCCTCTCCAAGTATATGTGCTCTGCAGTTTGAAAACTGCATACTTCACAGTTCAACAACATTAATTTTATTTGTAGCAGCAAGAGATGCATCAGTGATAGCTCTCAATGGAGAAACAGGAGATTGTCTTACTTCATCTATTCTGCGACCTAAGAACCCATCTACTGCAATATTCATGCATGTTTTAGGTTTGATTTTGTAACAATTAGAGCTAGTCATGTTATCTGATTTTCTCTATTGTATAAAGATGCAGGTATTTGGTTTCCTTTTGCATATATTTCTAGAAGAAAAATACATGGAACTCAGTGGGTTAAGATTTTCTACAAACTTGAAATCAAATGCTCTCCCCAGACTGCCTTATAGAACTTAAGTTCTGTATATTGTGACAATGAAATGCAGAACCGGATATCAATCATGCAAATGGAAATAGGGATGACAAATTGGACTCGGCTAAACAATCAATTCATTGTGAACAAACTAATGTCTCACGTACTGATACACCTCAGACTTTATTATTAGTCTGCTCAGATAACTGTATGTGGTTATATTCTGGATCAGCCATTGTACAGGTCCGGTATATTTCAAGACTACTGTCATAACATTATGTTTTGCAGCAGTTCTAGATTTTAACATTTCATTTACTGTGTTCAATAGAGTGTTTGTAATTACAGGGTATGAAGAAGGTATATCTGAAAGAAAAATTTCAAACTACCTGCATATGGGCATCAGCCTTTCACAGTTCTAGAGGTGTTGGTCTTATTCTATTATATACAACTGGGAAAGTTGAGATAAGGTGAGGAAAATGTGTGATCAGCTTGTTCAATTATTTGGAAATCTCAACAGTAATTAAATCATTTAGTCCAAATAAAAAATTGTTTCTATATGAAGAAAGAAAGAGAGAAAGAAATTACATTAATGTCAATGGATGACCAAAAGTAGGTCAAAATTATCTACCACTAACTGACTATTTTAAAAATTTTGCAGCCTTTACTATTAGTTGTTACAAGCATGCTTTCAATGTAGAATTTCTTTTACCAATTTGGTTTTAATCCACTAGGCACACCTTGACTGCATTTCTTGGTAGAGTCGTATCGATATATAATGAGCCTATGCTGGTTGGGGCCCCATTATCGCTACTAAACCGCCAATGTTCATACTTTTACATGCATCTTCAGTGGTGCTTTAAAATTTGCAAGTAAAATTCATAATGCAAAGTCGCTAAACTCATGCTTGACAAGCAGGTTAGTTTCTATCTATCTATGATGTTACATGACTAAACCTAGTGTGTTGGATGCTCCAATCTGGTGTTTGTTTACCAATTTCAACACTTATCGTGTCTCCTAGGGTTTGGATCCAAACCTCTACTTTGGAACCCCATTTGCTTTTAGCACTTAACATCATTTCATATGATTAATATATCTATATATTACAACAATGCTTTTGGGAAAAGAAAAAGTTTTGCTGCGGTGAAGTTTAGAGTTATCAGTTGTGTAAATATAATTATAGGACTATGCTGGCATACATTCTGTTGTAGTGCTAAAAATGTATAATGGTTTACCAAATTAGAAAAAGTGAAAGGGAAAGTGAATTATTCTCCTCTTCTGAGGGATGGCTATTCTAGAATTCCTCTTTCATCATGGTAACTATGAAGATGAATGGATGGGTTTTATTTAGAGTTTTTTCATATATAATATTATGCATGTTCATCTTTGTTGTTATAGCAATAAGGTGGTCATTAATGTGGCTATCAATGATGCTTTACTATAGTAATAACCTATGTTCTATGGATTCTTGGGACAAGGGGATACATGGGATAGGTCTCAGGGATGACGGAACCAAGGGCCTAGATTTGGGAACGGTGAGGGAATGGCAGTGAGGTGTTGGTAGGTGGAGGTTGGGGATGGAGCCCATAGTATGGTTGAGGGGCAAAGCCCTCATTGAAGTCTAGGGGTAGAGACCTTAATGGGGTAAAGAAGCAGCTCCTCTCATGAGGCTCTAGGGCCAAAGACCCCATTTAGGTTGAAAGGTAGAGCCCCTTGTGTGGTTTGGTGGCAACACCCTTAGTATGTTCCGTATTGTGATAGAAGGCGGGGTCAAGGGGCGGAGCCCCCATCACCAATCACAAATAATGGCCTTCAAAATCATGCAAACCTTCATTGTTTTCACAATTTCATCACTTTGTTTTTGGCAACACCAAGCCCTTACTATTACTAAAACTTGGGAGTAATTTGGAATAAGGCTTAGATGCCTATTTTAAGTTTTTTGCAAGTCCTTAAGGTCTAGGTGGGGTCATAGACCAAAACATTATGTCCCCTAGACGACCTTTATAAAGTCACTTAAATACTTAATTTAACTTATATTTTTAACGTTATTTAAAATAATTCCTTTGATCACTAAATATCACCAAATAAACATTAAATGCACTAACCGTCCATGCCAGGAGGTAAGTGATGTTGAGGGACCAAGTTGGTTCCAAGAAGGAGACTTACTAAAAATAGTAATAATGGACTAATTGCCCGAGACCACCCTTAAAAGTGTCATAATGCATCTCTTCCTGAATTGAGCTCAAAGAAATAGTTGTAAATACCAAATAAGCTGAACTACAAAGTCTCCAAGTCCCAAGGAGTTCCCTAACCCAACCACATTAGTCTACGGGAACCCATCGAATAGGCTAATGGTCACCAAGTTGTCAGTGCTTAGGAAGGGGGCATTATAGTCCTCCCTCACCAAAATTGCTTATCTCCAAGCAAATGCAATTGTAGATGGTGTAAGATCTTTTCACTTTCTCATTTCACATCCTCTACCGATAGATTCTTCCACTTTACCAGATACTTTTTAATGGTCTTCCTCCGTAGTGTATTCCCTAGTGTCAATAATTACCTTAGGATTGAAATAAACTTCCCCTCGTCTAGTGGTGACATCTCAAAAGGGGTAACTACATTATACCCCAATGCCTTTGTGAGGTGTGATACATAAAAAACATTATGAACTCTATACTATTAGTCCATGATTCTAACTCTATACTATGGCTTAAGTTTCTCCGACCCACTCTTCTTGAGAATGGACTGCCTATAGGCCTCTAACCTCAGGTATACCATGTCACCAATCTTAAAAAAAAAAAATTGCGATGCTGATTGTGTACATCTTCTATTGATTTTGTGCTTGTTGCAAGTTCTCTTTCAAAGACTTCATTATGTCTTGAATTTCCTGTAACAAATCCCTTCCCTTAGGCACCATACTGTGCCCAAAAAGTAGATCAATAAAGTTTGGAGCTTCATATCCATACAATGCCATAAATGGTGACATCTTGATAGACATGTGGTAGGTGGTATTATAATAGTACTCATCAAGGTGCAGACATCTAACCCATGTTGTTTACCACCTTGAAATGTCATTTTTGAGGTATCCCTCCATTCATTTGTTAACTATCTATGTATGTTCATTTGCCTATGGGTGATAGTTGGTACTAGGTGTGAGCTCAGTCCCACTCAACCTAAAGATTTCCTGCCAAAAAAGACTCAGGAACTTGTTGTCTTTGTCATTAACAATGCTCCTAGTCATCCCATGAAGTCTAATATCTCCCTAAAGAACAAATCCACTACCTATGCTACTGTATAAGTTGCTAAAGTGGCAAAGAAATGTGCAAATTGTCAATCTATCTACAACAACATATACACAATCCTTACCCTATACTTTCGGGAGCCTTGTAATGAAGTCCATAGAGATACACTCCCATTGTTATTTGGGAATAGGCATGGGCTGCCATAAACCAACAAGGTAAGCGTGTTCATTCTTGTTTCGCTAGGATGTGGGACACTCTCGAACATACTTAAGGACTTCATTTTCAAGTCCTTTCCAAGTGAAAATCTCTTGGATTTTCTTGTAAGTTTTGAAGAAACCTAAGTGACCAAAAATAGGTGCATTGTGGAAAGTCCTCAGAATCATTGCCTTAAGCTCTGAATTGGGTACTAGATATATTCTTTCCTTATGAATAATCAGTTCATTAATCACAGTGTACCTATTATCCTATATAGTATCAACAATAATGGTTGTAGCCCGTGTCCTTAGTATATTTTGTTGAGATCAATTCCCTCCAATCAGCAGTAATCACTACTAAAGAACACAAATGAAGTCTCTTAGATAGTGCGTCAACAACCACATTTTTCTTTCCTTTGATTATACAATGTCAAAGTCATATACCTAAAGTTTGCTAACCCATTTTTGTAGTTCATCATTAAAATCCTTCTATTTCAATAAGTATTTTAAATTGTTGTGATTGGTCTTAACAATGAACTTGCCTCCAACAAGATATGGTTTGAATTTCGCCAAAGAATGCATAATAGCCAACATCTCTTTGTCTTATATGGATAACTCTTTTTTATGCCACTCAACTTCCTGCTTTTGAAGGCAATCAAATGCTTATGCTGCATTAGTACAACACCTATTCATTCTCCTGAGAAATCACACTCCAACTCAAAATGTTTGGAGATATCAAGAATAGAAAAGACTGGGCAAGCACTCATCACCTGTTTGAAATGGTCAAATGTGATGAACCCTTGCTGGTTCAACTCTTCAACCTGCTGTAATTTGTAGATCTTCTTTGTAATTTTGATTATTAAGATGGTCTTTCAGAAATAGACAGAAGTTGCAGAAGGGGGTTTCTTTAATTTGCAACACATATTGAAATAATACATGAATTTAATCAATTGAAACAATAAACTGGAGAATTTAGAAGCATACCCGTAGGTCCTTAGCCAATTTATTGAATTAAAAGAATTCAATCAGCAACTTACAAAGTTCTGATTTTTATTCTGAAACAATTCAGATCTGCTCTTATTTAATACTAAGACACCCAAATAGTGGAAGATGGCGCCAATAAATGAGCAAGCTCTGTGTTTCGGAAAAGAAGCCTCCAAACCACAAAAGAGTTAACAACAAAACAGTAAATAGGAAACCTACAACAAATCTGCCTTGTAAGAAGCCAAATCTGCCCCAATTCAATTCAATTTGACTTCTAAATGAAGCCAACCAAGCTGCAACAATTCGATTGATCTTTCACAATCTCAAAGCTACTGAATTCTGAAGAATGCATGCTCTCCAAAACAGGTCCAAACCCTAGCCACCATAGGCAAGTGCTCAGAAGAAATGTCAAATGCTCAATATCAATGAATGAGGTTTAATTTCCATCTTGTCTGCCTAAATACCCAAAAAGTACGATTTTTGGCAATTAGGGATTTAAAAATCATAACTTGCTTTTAAGGTTCCCAACTTAACCCTAAAAGCAACGCCTAGCTTAGGAGATATTAATTTTTCACTTATATAAATTTAAGTGATTCCCTTTGTGATTTTATATTAATATTTCTTTAAAATATTAATTGCCTGTGGAACCACTAAAAAATTCATATCTCTCTCATTATTGCTCGGAAACTGAATCTGTCAGAAGTTGGGGCCACAGTTCGCCACACCAATGAAAATAGGACCATGTCTATTTTTAGCAGTTTTTCCCTAAAAATTAGGAAATCCTCATATAATGTTAGAAACTGATGAAATGAAGACCAGAACTGAACTCAACATTGAACTAGAACAAATAGATAGACCACTCCTCAAGATACTGCATTACTGACCCCCTTATCCATACCCTGTTAGCCTACAAGGGTCCAAAAATAGGCTAACTCCTCAAACTCCTCAAACCAATGTCCCTGACTAGGATGGGGACATTACATCAAAACAACTTTGTGCTACATCTAACCACACAAAAGCTCCTTGGTCAGATTTGTGAGTGTTGTTGTTGTCTATGAAAACCCCTTATCAAACCTTCTATAAAATCTACATAATCCAAAGAATTCTTTGAGCTATGAGAGTTTCATGGGTGTAAGCTAGTCAACAATTGCTTTAATCTTCTCAAAATCTATTCTCACACTCTTAGAGCTAATGATGTGGCCAAGGTAGATAAGCTCTATCATGCCAAATTCACATTTAGATTCCTAGACTTATAATGCTTCCAATTGTAGAATGCTCAATACCTCATCAAGGTGCCTTTTTTGTTCTTCCTATGTTTTGTTGAAGATTAAGATATCATCAAAGATATAAGGACAAACTTCCTAAGTTGTTTATGGAAGACCTAGTTCATACATGATGTAAAATTCCTTACTGGGGACTGACTGTAATTAAATGCTTATGACCAGATTATGCAGAGGTGTATGGTTTAACTTAGTTATTTATTGAGATGTATATGAATTTCATTCATCAATATATATCATGCAGTCCAACATTAGCTTTCATGTTTATTGATCATTTTACCATTGATTGAGCAGACATTGTACACATTCAATAAAATATAATTAAATGTCCATGGTGCACCTGTTAGTTCGCGGGGTTGGCAGTGCCAAAGATCATCGCAGTAGTCCTCCGGAAAATCTCCGTATGTCCATTGGTTGTCAACGTGGATTATATACCTGTGGATGCCGACGTTTCACCATCCGAACTCTATTCCCGCTGATCTTTCGTGGATGCCGACGTTTCACCACCCAAACTCTATTCCCGTTGATCTTCTACGGAATAGACAATAAGACCACGATCTGCACTCCCGTCACAGCCACTGCGCATTGTCTGCAATACCACGCTGTAGGGAATATAACCTGATATCAAGCCTTCTTGTCACGAGATACACAATGTTCGTATCGTCTTGTCATTGTGTCAGTTGCCACCCCGATATGAGCGTAAAGAATGTGAAATCGTCTGGTCTCTTCGTCAGGAGATCTCCCTAGATACGAGCATGAGGAATATGAAAGATGCGCTCTGATCTCACGATATTCCACGGAGATATCCCAGCATGACTTCGCTCCCAGTTTCACGTTGCCACTTCTCTGTTCACGCTATCATGATTCCACCAATAGGCCAGTCTTCACTGACGAAAGGACGATTGAATTTTGTTTGTATTCCACCACACAGGAATGAAATTATCTTCTCCACCATGCTTCGACATCTCACACTATGTCAATTTATTCACCTACAAAGTAGTTTTACGAACTACCTTTATTCAAAGTGCGTTAATTAACCATATAAGTTAACAATATTAATTATTTATATTAATCCCAGATTAGAATATTAATATAAAAATAATTAATATCATGCTATCTTTATTTTCATGGTTTATTTATTAATTTGGGGAACATTACACATGACTAGAAAATGGCTGAGGCATTAGTCAACCTGAAAGGCATCACCAAGAACTCAAAGTGACCTAAATGACATCTGAATGTTGTCTCCTCCACATCCTCCTCCTTCATCCTAATCTAATGGTAGCCTAAGCTCAAATCAATTTTGGAAAAATAACAAGTGCCATGTAACTCGCCAATCCAAGGAATGGGATATCCAGTGCCCTGTAATCTATGCACATTTGCATTGTGCCATCCTTTTTCGTAACCAGCATTACTGAAGAAGTAAAAGGACTCTTTCTTGGTCTTGTGTGCCCCATATCAAGAAATTTCTTAATAGCCTTTTTTAATTTCATCCTTGTGCCTCTTTGGATGTCTGTATGGTGTAGTGATCACCAATTTGGACGCCTCCTATAACATGCTTAATGCCTCTATCTGGTGGTGTTCTAAGATGTATACTACAAAACACCTTGCTATGCTAGGACAATAGAATCTGAATATCTGGATGATAGTTGTTCTTCTGCTTTAGTGTAACTGTAGGCATTATGATGCACTCTACAACCCATTCCACTTGATCATGCCTAATTAGCCTCTCTATTCTCTTGAAGAAGAATACCCTTAGACCACCATCTAGCATACCTCTGAGCGCTTTATTCTTACCATTTGACTCAAACCTCACCTCCATGGTATGCAAATTCATAGTAAACTCTCCAAGGGTCCGCACCCAGTGCATGCCAAGAACCACATTAGTATCTCTGATGCTCATCACATAGAAAACCATTTTCAACTCTTACTCACCGAGTTTTATACTCAGGGCAAAGATCTTTTGTGTGGAATTAAGTTTAAATCCATCTGCAACCATTACTTTAAACCCAAAATTTTGAGTCCCCTCTTGGCTACAAAACCCTCATCAATGAAATTGTGTGTGGCACTTGTATCAAAGAGAGTGGTTTTTCTAAAGTTGTTTCATCCGCTCAAAAATACTCAATTTGTTTATCCTTTGCTTTAATAGCACACTTATGAGATGGGTCCCATGGTTCCCTACATTGAAAACATAATTTTTTTCTTTCTAAGTTCATTGAGTTGATCACTCTCCAACCTAGTTGACTCATGTCTAGACTGATTGGAATCCTTCTGAAAATGCCTTTTTGTCTTTGTGCTTATATAGGAATCCTTGACTGCAATTTACTTTTAGAAGTGGAGGACTCGATGCCCCTAGCTTTCATGATTGCATCTTGTAACATAGGTGGACTAAGAACCTTAATCCAATCTCTCAATGGGTCTAATAGCCCATCCTTGAATAGCACAATTAGTCTCCTCTCTAAAATATTTGTCACCATTACCGACAACCTCTGGAAATCAACAATGTATATATCCAGAGAACCCCATTTTTTAAGTTGTGCCAACTCATTAAAATGTAATTTTGGATCCTTTCTATCAATTCTCTTGATTAGCCTCTTAATGAATTCAGTATATGAATCAATCCAACCATGTTCTAATGTGACCATCCCGTGATGCCACCTCTCATGAGCACTGCCATATAAATGAATAGCTACATATTTGATAGTCTCATCTTTTGGCATGGGATTGAGCTGAAAATAGGTATCCAATTTTGAACCCAAGCCCTTGCTCTAGTTTTCTCAAATCTATCATAATAACGGATCGATAATTTACTGACCTTCCTCTGGAGATCTTGGTTATGAGGCCTACCACCTCCACCTCTATGTGGTCTATGTTTCAAGCAGAAGGACGTTTCATTTTATCTACACTTGAATCCCTCAACTTTGTTAAATTTGATCTTGCAACTCTTGTTGTGTTGGTTCATTTTCAACCTAAGGGTTATTCCTTGAAGGAAAGTTATGAATTAGGAGCCTTGAGCTAGCTGATCCAGCCCTAGTTTATTGATTTGGCCCTGTCATTAACCGAACCATCCCCATTTCCATGGTTCCTATCATGTGCATTGTTACCATTATTGTTATTGTTATAATTAAAGGTTACCCAAGGATATGTCCCTAGGCCCAAATCCCCTGTCCCCATCCCGAGGACATGGGGACAGCTAGGGGATGTCCCCATAGTGTCCCCAAAAAGGGGGTTTCAGTAGGAAATGTCCCCAAAAAAGGGGACAATGTTCCCAGTTGTCAAAGACATCCCCCCATCCCCGGGATGGTTGGGGACGCCTCTGACATCCCCTAACTGTCATGGGGACAGCCAACCATCCCCCCTTTCCCAGCACATTTAAAAAAAAGACTCACGCTTAAAAAAAAACATTTTTTTATTTCTTTTTGTGGGTCCCCACACCTCAGAAATAGTGCACAAGTGTTTGCAAAATTTCATACATGTTAAACTACATATGTCAGTTCTAATTACAACAAGTCTGGAAAACACTGGGATAAGTGTTGCAACAGATTTGGGCAGGAAGCACAACTCAATTTCACAAACCCCTGAAACTTGGTAATGCTTATGAAAGTGATTATAGGTCTGTAAACACTAGATTTTTCATTGATATGAAGGGTAAACATGTCTGAATCATTGCCAGAAGCACTTAGAAATAATGAACAACAGCCTGGAAATAAATTTCACAAACACTCAGAACTTGGTAGTGTGTAAAAATGTGGTTGCAAGTCTACAACATTGGACGTTTCATTCATATGAAGGATAAATAGGTCTGAATCATAGCCAAAAGCACTCAAAAATATGAACAACAATTTGGTAATCAATTTCACAAACACCCAAAACCTGGTAGTGCATAAAGAAGCGGTTGTAGGTCATAATAGTAATAGAATACTATCAAAATATCCTCCAACCAGAAAGAAACAATGAACTACTTGCAAACAAGTGTTGGAATGATTAATGTCAAGTTTGGAAACCACTGTGCAAAGCTCAAACTTAATTGCAGGTCTGATATTCAATTGTTTGCAGGTCAAATCTGCTACAAAAATCATCAAACACCTTCCGAAAACATCAAAGAACAACTCTCAAAATTATCCAGCAGAAACATACACCACTAACACCACCAAACAGCAACAAAGGGCCCAAGAAATGCAGGGAATCATACACAGCAAATCACGTCGGGTGTGCAAGAGGTACGTCTTGTACTGGACCATACTTTTCAGGCTGGAAACCACTCATACTCCTTCAAATCACGTGCTTGGGCTGGAAATGAACATCAATGGGAACGGCTAATGTAGACTAATCAGTATTATCAATATTGGTTGTCAAACAAGGGCATCAATTGAATATAATGTTTTCATATGAATATAATGTATATATGCATGTTTTATCTATGTTTTCATATGCATATTTTAAACTTCCCTACATTTTATATTGCCACCCCCTAGCCATCCCTAAAATTGGCAAAAGAAATCGCTGTCCCAAAAACACGTCCTGTTGCCCCCTTCCTGAAAATTTGGGATAACATAGTTATTATTATTGTTACCCAAAATATGTTGAGCCATTATGTTGCACATCTAAGCAATATTCTGGTGTAACTCACATTGTCCTCTAGCCAAGTCATTGAGAATGTTTGTGGTGCTAGGTTCTTGGTGGTCCCTATGCACTTTGTCTCTATGCTCTTTATCACCCATGTTTACTTCAACCCTTTCACCTTCCACAATGAAGGCAATTTTTGGTTGTTCTTCAATGTTTGGGTTAGATCTATTTCTTCTAAGGTTGTAATGGTGTGTATAAGGTGGGTGTGTATAAGGCTGCATTAGTCATACCCAAGTCATGCCAACTGTTCATTTACCTTGAACCCTTCAGGATGGCAAGATACATTGCTTTTATACCACTGTAATATGCACCCTACTTTTTTTGTTTTGAATATTGTATAGAAGTGTTTGCAACAATACCCAAATCAAATAAACATTAATAAACATTGATATTTTTATTTTTTGAAATACCCACAAGCTGCAATTTATTTTCAGAACTGATACAGAGTTTGGTCAACAATATATCATTAAAAATAAAAATACTCAAATGGCCAAATTGACTCAAAAAGACAATACCAACATACCCATTTGTTGTTACAAAATAAGATCGATATTGGTCTGATATCAGCAAACTTAGACTCCAAAATGGTGTCAAAACCCTGCAAACCCTAGCTGCTCCAACTTCAAATTGTCATTTGTGCATAAAAGACTCCTAGGCACCCCTTTTCTTGCCTAAATCTGCTCCAAACCCTAGGCATTTGGCCCTTGGATGCTCACGCACTTCCCTAAGCTGTACAATCTGCCTCTGGGATGGTATGACCAGCATTAATGCTGGACAAATCTGCATTTAGTGCTCCCAAATCTGGTCTTTCGTCCTTTTATTATTCACAATAAACCCTCCTCCAAAAGATCTGGAAATACATTGAAATCTATGCAAATAAGACCTTACGTAGTTCTTGGGTTGAAACCACCTACACAAATCCACTAGGAAAGATCTTTCACTTTCACAATGGATGGACTATGTGAAGGTTTTCATTCTCTGAAAGATCCCCAACCCAATTCTAACCAAATCTGATCCAAATTATGAGGTTATGTTCATTGTTTGTTTGCTGATAAATCTTTGGCCAGCGTATTTTGGAAGGGGTTTAACTGATTTTTTTTTTGTTTTGATTGGTTTTGAAGTTTATGCAAGATTTTTTGAATATGACATATAGAGATTGCTGATGTAATCTAATATAATGCATAAGTTATAACACACAAGCAAGGTAATTAAGAAACTGTCATTTGTTTAAAAGAGCAGAGTACATACCATTAACATGAACTCATAAGTCTGATGCAAGTTTCCAGCCAATAGAAATATAGAAATCAGCTCCAATTAATGTCAAAACCCTCAATACACTCTAGGGTTTGAAACCCTTCTACCCAAAATGGAGCGGCTAGCTGAAACATGGCTAGAAAAAGATGGAAATGACCTCTAGAAGGTCGACCCTGCAACTGATTAAAGAAAATCTGCCCTCTAACTGATAGATCTACTCAAAAATCCCCCAAGAAGGCTGCCATATGCACTCTGAGACTTAATTATGATGGAAATTGACACCCGGAGAGATGGGTTTTCGTCCAAATCCCCCAATTCTTCTGGAAGTTGGCGTTCTTGGAAGCCCAAAGCTGCTGAAACCCTCATGCAAGCTGTTGATCTGAAAATGGAGATGTAAGAATGAATCCAAATGATAGGCAAAATGTCTTTTTATCTATTTTTGGGTTACTATTTGGCCTTAAAATCATAAAATATCCTCGAGGGTCTAATTTCGCATTGTGAACTTGGCCCCCTTTTAAAAAACAACTTAAGTTACTAGGATTGGGGGGCACTTTTTACTATTCATTTTATGTTTCTCTGTTACTATCCACTTTTTACTATTCACATAAGGCTAACTTTAATATCTCAATTTAACCATGGAAGCAACCCTAGAACTCCAATCTAAAAGGCCCGAAAAGCTCCTTGTTGAGTTCCACAACCCTCGGCTGGGTCCCCAAACCACATTGCTGACCTACGAGACCCTAATAGTAGGTCAACCTCTGCTCAAGTCTAAGATGCCTAAGGAAGGGACATTACAATCCTCCCTTCCCGAGATTGCTTGCCCATAAGCAAACACCAAATAGCCCGTTGCTCCACTCTAATTAAAATGCTCAAGCACCACAAACCATGAAGCAACATATTGGAATCCATGTGGAATAATTGACCAAGCAAATCAATGCCTGGATCCCATATCAAAATGAAAAATCTCCTGTAGAAGATGAAGTAGGGGAATGTCAAATGATCACCTTGAAGTGACCATACAAGCATGTAGAATATCAAAACAATGTGAAAGCAAACCCCCACATGCCAATGAACCAACATAAATGGCCACTCAACTTCGCTGTTATAACTCTGATCAGCAATAAATGAGATATCAAACATGTCAGCAAACCAATGCCAATCAACGAAAATCACTCCACACTCCAACTCTATCCTAAAGGTATACCTCCAAACAGTACCATACCACTGGGAAACTGATGTAGACAATGAAAAGTTTGGATATGCCATATGATTCCAACTAGGACAGTCACTAGTCTATAAGGAATCGAAGAATATGAAGTCACCAATCAACAAAGATATCGCTGCCATATCAAGTGAAATAGGTGACAAACTCAAAAATGAAGTATGTATGCCAACACTGTTTCAACACAGACAACTCTCAAGTGGCTGGCCCACTAAGAAAGTCATCAACCAAATCACTATCATCACTGAGAGAATGAGCAAATACCTCAACTGGAAATTCTGAATTAAGCAACTCATGTCTCTCATCATCAAATGAATGGTGAACATCATGAACATGTTGAAGATTGATCTTGGCTTGTTGAGCCAATAACTTGGCTTGCCTTGCCATTTCTAGCCAATCATCATTCATCATTTGGGTCTGAGTTATATCAGCTGCTCTAAAGTGTTTAAACCTAGTCCTAAAATGAGATATACCATGTGACTCATCATGACCAAAGCATTCTTCATGAGTACCCACCATAATAAAATTATTATGACTCATTTCCCAATGATTAGGAGTGCCAACGTCATGAAAAGGGGAGGATGAATCACTGCTGTTATAAGTCAGAGAATGAGGACTGAATTGTTCGCTTGTATTCATACCTTTGGAGTCATCAAGCATATTGGCTACATCAAGGGCTGGTTTTAAAGATGTACCCACTAAAGTTACCAAATGATGATGCAATTCCTTTGCTACCAATGAATTTTCTGAATGGATACCTTTATTAAGTCCCATTGCCAAGCATGAAGTATCATCACATGAAGATATTATACCGCTGCTAGCACAATGTTCCAAGGTTGCCATGTCATGAGTATAAGGAGACATGTTGCTGCTGTCATAAAGGGAATAATCCGATTTATCCCCATACCTCCAATTCGTATTATCATCATCAAAGTATGCTTGCATACACTTGGCTGCCACAATTTTTGGGTTATCATTATTGGTAGCCTTCAACACAATTTGTTTACCTCCATGGGTAAACTCAAGTTCCATGTTGTCTTCTTCCCTAACCAAATATGCCTTCCAAGTGTGATCAAGGAATAATATTGTTATGAAACAAAGGCACAATGTCGAACCCTGCATGCAATGGGGCTCTTTAATTCTTATCACATGCTCTTGCATAACAAGATGAATGAAACCATGTAAAAATGGGAGATGGTTAATCATCAACATGAGACCCACCTTTATTTTGTACCTTCCAAGTTTGCCTTCATAGATGCTTTAATAGCCTGCTGTCCAAAGGTGTGTGACATACTGAAAACTCCCCTCATGAGCTGTCAAATTTATCACCTCAAGGCTTCTGTTATAAATTAGACCAGCAACTACTAAAGTGGCGTCAATGATTTCCGTATACCCATGCATAAGAAAGAAACCCATCTCATACACCTTATCTATCGAGTAAATGTGTCTCCACACACTTCAATCCAACCCATAAACTGATGTAGATCCAAACAATTCTGAAAATATAGTGAACACACATGCAGGACAACCACTTGTCACTAAATAACCCATGTCATTTGGCTCTAATGCCAACCAATAAGCAGTTGTACAGTCATAAGAATTAGGTGCCAACATTAAATTGGAAATGTAGATGTCTTCCTTAACACCCAAAAGTAATTCATGAGTGGCTGATCCACTAAGAGTAACACCCATAAAATCATGCTCATTCATATTGTTGTCAACATCAACTATAAACTCAGAATTATAGAAGTCTTGCTTCTCATTATGTATGGAATGGTGTATGTCACGAACTTCATTGCACTGATTTATTACTGTTGTTCTAAAATAAACAAATTCAATCCTTTCGGAAGAAGCATCATAAAAATAACCATGCTTAGCCAATGCATCATGTATGCCAACATTTTAAAACTCAATTTCACTAATTACTTCATGAATAGGAGCTGCAAATTCATGTAAAGGAAAGAGTATAATGCTTCTATCCTTAATCAGAGATTTAGAACTGATTGTGCCCTTTCTTTCATTACCTTGGGAAACATCATAAAGGTGAGGCATCAACATACAAATTGATTTATGTTCTTCTCTAACTGCTGTAATAAAATTAGGTTGTTGGCAAGTAGAAGTTCCCACTATTGCCTCATGCTCATTTATTCTCTCATGAATGTCTACCATGCTACATTTCTTGTCACCACTATCCCTCTTGGATTTGTGCCCATATGATGTCACAATATTTCTGTCCCGACTCAAAGAATCAAAATTATGCTCATACCTTTCCAAGGTGTCTTTATTGCTCTTTCTTGTATCTTTTTTGAGGGAAGATGGTTCCTTCATGAGTGCTGGCCTATGAGGTGTGACCTGCTGCAAGTAACATAAATTTTTAGCTGCTAAAGCTGATCTGTCTTTCATTACTAACCAACTCCATGGTATAGTATGCAAAACAAACCAAACATTATCAAATTGTAAGATCTTACTATTAGGGAATTTCTTAGTCTCTATAGTCAGTTGTCTGAGACAAAATGCCTCATGTGATCTTAGCAATTGTTCTTTCATTGTGGATGATGCATGTTCAATGAAAATGGAATCAATAATGTTTCCTTCTACACAAATAGGTATAAAACTAGTGGCTGGTCCACCAAGTGTGTGTCCATTATCATCATAGTTTTGAACCTTGAAAGAACTCTCTAAGAGAGGAAATTCATGATTCTCATAATGCAAACTATATAAACATTCTGAATTTTCTGAATTATACCCCTTCTCTTGTTCACACACAACAACATGTTCTTCTTGTTTGTTTACCTCAAGAAGATCTTCCTTTGCATGCTCCACTTGTATACATTCTTCTCTTGGAAGAAATAATGATCTAATGTATGATTTCCTTTGTTTCCTTGTATTATCTAGCTGGTTGCATAGTTCTTTGACCTCTTGTAGGTGCTGTCTTGCTTGGGCAGCAAGCATCTTTGCCTTCTTAGCTCTTTGTAACCACCCATCACACATATCTTGTGTCCTTTTAACATCTTCCATGGTATGATGTACAAGGTTAGAACCTTTGTGGCTTGAATCCACAATATATACTTCATGTTTGACTCCCAAATCTAGAGTGCCATGTTCTGATTTTTCTTCATGTGTAGAAATTTTGTCATCATGGGAATGAACTATCACACTACAAGATGCATTGTGGTCACCTAAAGAATCCATACCATCATTATCCATACTAATCTCATGCCATACATCAAGGGGAGCCATGCTTATCTCTCCTATAGAGTCTTCTTGTGGATCTTCATGCAAAGATGATGAAGCCTCATGTGAGTCACTCCCCAATGCTATCATTTTGTCTTCATGAACCGGATTTGCATGCTTATCAAATTCTTCATGTAGATTTCTGCATACTTCATTTGAATAATCTTTCCT
Source organism: Cryptomeria japonica (assembly GCF_030272615.1). NCBI lineage: Eukaryota > Viridiplantae > Streptophyta > Pinopsida > Cupressales > Cupressaceae > Cryptomeria > Cryptomeria japonica. The sequence continues at coordinate 267,272,053 of NC_081409.1, read as the reverse complement.
CTTACATTGTTGATTTGAACTTATACATACCAACTCATCATCATCCTCTTCGGGTATACCCATAAATTTTGTGAAGGAAAGGAGGTCACGTACCTTCTTAGGAAGGGAACAATACTTATGATAGCTGTTCATAATTACATCATTTGCTACCATGGCATCAGGTCTCTTAATTGACCTTGTAGATGGAGATGAACCATTAGTGTGCCTAATTTTCCTTGAAAGGGAATCTTCGACATGCTGCAATTTTCGAAGTATCTTTTGTTCTGAATGGTAAAGGCTCCTCAACATTTGTTCCCTGCTAGGCACCTTTCCCGTAGTTCCCATTTCGCTGTCCACAATCACAACTCAAACCAAACTAAGGTGAAAACAACTGATCTTTACCAACAGGCTAGCAAGATCATGGCTCTAATACCACTTAAAGATCCCCAACCCAATTCTAGCCAAATGTGATCCAAATTATGAGTTTATGTGCATTGTTTGTTTGCTGATAAATCTTTGGCCAACGTATTTTGGAAGGGGTTTGACTGACTTTTGTAGTTTGTTTTGATTGGTTTTGAAGTTCATTCAAGATTCTTGAATATGACATAGAGATTGCTGATTTAATCTAATATAATGCATAACACACAAGGAAGGTAATTAAGAAACTGTCATTTGCTTAAAAGAGCAGAGTACATACCATTAACATGAACTCATAAGTCTGATGCAAGTTTCTAGCCAATAGAAATATAGAAATCAGCTCCAATTAATGTCAAAACCCTCAATACACTCTAAGGTTTGAAACCTTTCTACCCAAAATGGAGCGGCTAGCTGAAACACGGTTGGAAAAAGATGGAAATGACCTCTAGAAGGTCAACCCTGCAACTGATTGAAGAAAACCTACTCTCTAACTGATAGATCCTCTCAAAAATCCCCCAAGAAGGCTACCATATGCACACTGAGACTGAATTCTGATGGAAATTGACACTCAAAAGAGATGGATTTTCATCCAAATCCCCCAATTCTTCCAGAAGTTGGCGTTGTTGGAAGCCCAAAGCTGTTGAGACCCTCATGCAAGCTACTGATCTGAAAATGGAGATGTAAGAATGAATCCAAATGAGAGGCAAAATGTCTTTTTATCTATTTTGGGGTTACTATTTGGCCTTAAAATCATAAAATATCCTTGAGGGTCTAATTTCTCATTGTGAAGTTGGTTCCCTTTTAAAAAACAACTTAAGTTACTAGGATGGGGGGGCACTTTTTACTATTCATCTTATGTTTCTCTGTTACTATTCACATAAGGCCAACTTTAATATTTCAATTTTAACCATGGATTCAACCCCAAAACTCCAATCTGAAAGGCCCGAAAAGCTCCTTGTTGAGTTACACAACCCCCAGTTGTGTCCCCAATGTAAGAACTCTACCGGCTCTAACTTGCGTCACTGCTGTGAATATGTTATTTTGGTTTTGTGGTTTTATAATTTTTTTGCTTTTTTGTAAGGGTTTGATTGAAAACGCAAATGTCAAACAACAAAATGGAATTAGTTTTCAATTGTAAATGCTAAGATTGCTCATCTATTAACAAATATGACTCATACAATGCCAATATATGTATAATATCAAACTCCTACAACTCATGCATACCCAGAAGAAATGAATACATCCGCTGTTGGAAATTTCTGCCAAAAAGCAGCTCCAAGATGGTTTGATTCCACTCCAATATGGCTGATTTTTCTAATGAAATGCTTGCAGATTGCTCTTCCTTGTATGGCGTCTTCAATTTTTTTCTGGAATTTATTACTCCTAATGGCAAATCGCCCCCCCTTAACCTAGACGCCTTGTTTGCAGCTGTTATTCAGTAATACCAAAAGTATTTTGCAGCTTGAATATGATAGATAATTGCTGGGATAATATCACCTGTCTTAGTCCTCCAATTGGCAGCAATAACCCTTCTGCTGATTCAATTCGAAGCCTCAAACTTCACCGATTAAGCACAAATGGAACCTCTGATTGAAAATCCCACAGGTAGCCAAATTCACTGGATATTGCACCAATTCAAATGGCTGCAGCACTGAAGATTTTCATGTTCTCCAATGGCGAAGAAAACTAAAACCCTTGGTCTCTGCTCCAAAGTAATGAAAGATGAATGCCAAAACAACAATGAATCGAACTTCTTCATTTCAAAAATATATATTCCTCAAGGAAGTTCGATTTCTCCTAAAAAGCTCATTTAATAACATTAAATGTTATTACATTAAATTGGCACTATTAAATGTAATTTGGACCTTGGGTTATGTGCTCTCAATTAATTAAAAATACGCCCCCCTTCTCATGATGCCAAGACCCTCAACTTAAGTCACTTTAAGTTATAATATAAAATTATAATATAATTTTATAATATGACTCCAAATAATTAATTTTTAATTGAACCAATTAAACATTAATATCTCCATGAATACTCTGTATTTTCGAATGTAGTCTGAACTGGGAGCTAACATGAGGAGACTGTATGTGACTGTACCCCCTTTACTAAAAATAGCAGGGGTCCATCTCTAACATCCAAGACTTACTAAAAATAGTAAGTAGAACAAATGATGTCCAAATGATGCCAAACGAAGACGAAACTGAAGCTCTCTGCACACTGGAGACGATACAAATCCACAGAAGACCCTCTAACCAACCTCATTAGCTTACGAGGGTCAGGATGATAGGCTAATCCTTCTGAAGACAAGAAGGGGACATCACACTCCGCCCTCCCTGAAATTGCTTGTCCCCAAGCAATCTCAACTCAGGATGCTGTAGAATTTCTTCATTCTCCCACATAGCATCCTCTACCGGCAAATCTTTCCATTTTATCAAATATTCTCTAATAACCCGTCTTCGCAGCTATCTCTCCGGACATCCAGTATAGCCTCAGGTATCAGAATCAATTTCCCCTCATCATCTAGGGGTGGCAACACTATAGATGGTACAACTCGATGGCCCAACGCCTTCTTGAGGCGTGATACATGAAAAACATTGTGTACTCTGCTATCTGCCGGTAACTCTAGTTCATAAGCCACTTCCCCCACTCGTCTGATTATTCTGAAGGGAACATAGTAGCGTGGCTTAAGTTTTTCTACACCACTCTTTCTAAGAGTGGACTGTCGATAGGGCTGCAACACCAAATACACCATATCTCTTACCTCAAGTGATCGCTCAGTCCTCTTCTGATCGGCATATTGTTTTTGTTGGTTCTGTTCTTTCACCATATTCTCCTTGAGAGCTTTTATGATGTCCCGACTCTCCTGAAGTAAATCACCAGCACTGGGCACTCAACTATCACTCAGTAATAGATCCAGGAAGCTAGGTGCCTCATAACCATATAATGCCAAGAAAGGTGTCATCTGGATCAACATGTGGAAGGTGGTGTTATAACAATATTCACAAAGGTAAATCCACTTTACCCAAGCCTTTTGCTGCCTTGCAATATAGTTCTTGAGGTATCCTTCCACCGATTTGTTTACTATCTCTGATTGCCCATCTATCTGCAGGTGGTAACTCGTACTCGGAGTGAGTTCAGTTCCACATAGCCTGAATAGCTCCTGCCAGAAATGGCTCATGAACCTGCTATCTCTATTGTCGACAATACTCTGAGGTAGAACATGTAGTCTAAATACCTCTAGAAAAAACAGATCTGCCACCTGTGTAGCTATGTATGTAGTTGTTATCGGGAAAAAGTGTGCATATTTGGTCAATCAATCAACAACTACATAGATACAATCTCTGCCTTGGGCTTTCGGCAAGCCCGTAATGAAGTCCATAGAAATACGTTCCCACTTCCTGTCTGGAATCGGAAGTGGCTGGAGAAGACCTGTAGGGTATGTGTGCTCTTGTTTATTTTGGTGGCATATAGGGCACTCTCTAACATACCAGAGGACATCTGCCTTGAGCCCTTTCCATGTGAAAGTCCTCAGTACTGTTTTCTTAACATCCAATCCTGGGGTCAAATAAATCCTCCCTATGTAAATGATGAGATCATTCACAAGGGAATATCAGCTATCCTAAATGGATCCATCAACAATGCCAGAAGCCTTGAATCCTTCGCATACTCTACAATTATCAAATGCTTCCAGTCCTCTGAAATATCTGTCATTATGCTCAAGTGTGGTCTACGGGACACTGCATCAGCTACTACATTTTGAATTCCCTTCACGTAAGCAATGTCAAAATCATATGATTGTAACTTGCTCACCCATTTCTGTTGTCTATCGTTCAAGCCCCATCGTCCAAGGAAATGCCGCAGACTGTTATGAACAGTTTTAATACAAAATTTGCTGCCAATGAAATACTGTCTAAACTTGGCCAATGCATGCATTATGGCCAGCATTTCCTTGTCATAAATATTGAAGCTACGCTCAAGCCCCCTGAGCTTTCGACTCTCATATGCGATAGGTTGCTTATCCTGCATAAGCACAGCTCCAATTCCTTCGCTCGATGCATCACACTGGAGCTCAAATGGTTTACTAAAATCTGGCAATGCTAAGACTGGACATGTTGTCATTATCTGTTTGAATTTGTCGAAACAGTGCTGCACCTCAGCAGTCCAAATAAACGCACCCTTCTTCATCAAATCTATCAAGGGTGCCGCATGGCGTGAATATCCATTTACAAATCTGCGGTAAAAACCACATAAGCCAAGGAATCCTCTCAACCATGTCAGGTTCTTTGGAGTGGGCCACTCAATGATAGCACGGATCTTTTCAGGATCCATACATACACCCTCTGCATTGATAATATGACCCAAGTACAACAATTCTATCATACCAAGCTCACATTTTGATTCCTTAGCATACAGAGACTCCTTGTCTGGAATGGCTAATATTGTATCCAAATGCACCAAGTGCTCATCCCATGATTTTCTGTATACTAAAATATCATCAAAGAAAACCAATACATACCGCCTCAACTATGCCTCAAACACCCTTTTCATTGTGGACTAAAAGGTGGCTGGTGCATTGGTTAGCCCAAATGGCATAACCACAAACCTAAAGTGTCCACAGTGACATCTAAATGTTGTTTTCTCTATGTCCTGCTCTCGGACCCTGATCTGATGGTAACCTGATCTCAGATCAATCTTCGAAAAATAGCAGGCGCCATGGAGGTCATCTATCAACTCGTCGATCCGTGGGATTGGATATCTGTTTTTGATGGTCCTTCTGTTTAGAACCCTATAATCAATGCACATACGTAAGATACCATCCTTTTTCTTCACTAGTACAACTGATGATGCAAATGGCGACTTACTTGGCTTGATATGCCCCATAGCAAGTAGTTCCTTGATTGTTTTTTCTATTTCATCTTTTAATCGCTTTGGGTGCCGGTTGTTAGGGGTAAAAACGTATGTTAGTATGAATAATAATTATAAGCGTGTTATGTGTGGTTATGTTTTGTTGTTGCCGAAAGGTTCCCGTCGGGTAGTTGGGAGTTGGTGACGATTGGCAACTTGGCCAACCGTCGGGTCTATATATTGTTTGCTTGGAACCTCGGCAGGGGGGGATCATGTATGGACAATTGGAGACATTGGAATAAAGATATAACTTTCTGGTCTAATTATTATCAGCTGTCATTTATATTATGATGTACAATTGCTCTGTTCTATGAATGCTTGGCACATGCAGGTACTACTGGGTTACTGATTATTCACCACTATACATTTAGGACTAAACATTTTGGCGTCGTTGCCTGAACGAACCTGGAGATAACCATGGCGGCAGGCGGAAGCAATTAATGGGCAGACCATTTAACCAGCAATTAATTGTCGTGGACAGCGACACGCACGAAGAGAGTACCGCGAAAGAGGAACGAGAGGATTAGTTGATGGAAGACTTGGTGAGGTTGTGGGACGTGTTGGTCACGCAGTATGTACAGCGAGAGGCTCAGGAGAGAGCCGTCTCGGAAGGTACGGTACGTGGTGAACTCACCGTCAGCACCCCCATCTTTGACCTACTCGGAAGTATTCCAAGGTTACTCGCTAGAAATTTGATTGCACTCCAAGACCAAAGGGAGGAAACGGCAAAGGAACTTCGGCGGCAACAAGTTCTCTGACGGTACGAGGAACAGAGTCGTAGGGAGGAAGAGGAGAGGGAGGCCAGTCAGCGTCGTACCTCTGACACTTGATACCCCTACGACCGAACAAAGACAGACGTACCACTGCTACCGAAGGAGTAAACGAGGGAACTGTACGACGATCTCTCCATATAAAAGAACAGACCGAGAGGAGATGACAACTAAGAGAGGTTGCTGACTTGAGGAGTCCAGAGAAACACAACAAAAGTCAGAGTGTGAGTCGGAGTCATAGTCGGGAGAGGCAAAAACCGTGTACGTGGAAGGAGTTGGCCGAGGTCGCCAGGAACCTGCCACTTCCAGACGTAGCGGAGGAAGATCTCGTCGACTAGGCCCCACACTCGACGTCAAGTGAGGAAGACTCTAGAATTGAATCTCAAAGCACCCAATCGGAATTTTCCGAGCAAGGAGAGGAGGCGGTACGAGACCTGCACAAGCAAATCGCCACTATTTTCGAAGCAACGTTGTTCGGCATTAAAAACTTGTCCTTGTCGGAGGGCATCAAAATAGGAAGATCGGATCCAGAAACCCCGAGAAGGAGGGACTATAGAAGTGAAGGTGACCAAAAAGCCCGGTTGGCAGGGGCCCAACCAAACCAGGAGTGTACGGTACCCTCCGGACACACAGTACCTTTCCAGCATATAGCCATTTCCAGGCACAGCATAAAACTGCACGGAAAAGAACGATGGCACACACCCCGGAGAAACAAAAACTTCCAAAATTCATGGGCGACGGGTCAGAGGACCCTGTATGGCATTGCAAGACATGCGTCACCATCTAGGAAGCAAATGGCCAGGATGACCGACACTACTGGGTGAAGGCATTTCCGGCCACTTTGCGAGGAATAGCTATTGACTGGTACACAGACCTTGATGCCCAGCATAAAACATCCTGGACCAATCTGAAGAAGGCCTTCGAGGAAGAATTCAAACTCCTCCGGGATGACAACGAGGTTGTGGCAGAAATTTACAACACCAAACAAGGAAAAAATGAAAGTGTGCGCGCATATAACAGAAGGCTGACGGAACTGCTTAACAAAATGGAGAACCAACCGGCAGATGGCCTCAAGAAGCGGTGGTTCGTGGAAGGATTGGTACCATCCCTGAGAAGGACGATGAAAGTGGTCCCTCCGCCATCGTACGATGAAGCATACAACCGCGCCATGGACATTGAAAGTGAGAACAAGACATCCCGGGGGAAGCGACAGACCAGCGATGGTGATAGCACAGACGAAGACAGCGACAGGGATCCAAAACCGTGCAAGCACTCCAGAAGGATATGATGAGGATGATGGAGTTAAAAGGTGACAAAGAGAGTGGTAAGGAAGGAAAAGAACTATGGTGTACTGACTGCAAGACCGAAGGACACACTAAAGGAAGTTGTCCCTGCAAAGTTTTTTGTGACATCTGCCAAGTAATGGGACATTCCACTACGGAATGCCCATACAACTTGAAAGCACAGAGCACACAAGTGCTCTACACCCAACCCGACCAAGCCACATCGTCGGCGACACCTCCGAAGCCAACAACAAACTTTGACGCCTCCCCTGGAGGGTACAATCGGCAGGGTGACAATAGATCCAATAATTACACACCAAGGAGTAGAATTCAATACGACGGGAAGGGACGACCCATGATTCAATGTAGGAAGTGCAACGAATTGGATCACTTTGCCTGAGAATGCCAAAACGGAGGTGATGCAGGAAGGTTGCTGTGCAGATGGTGCGGTCCAAGAAATCATGAGGACATAGATTGTCCAAAGCAAAAAGGGGTGAACATGCTGGACGTGGAAGGATCAGGAGAAGACGTACTAGCAATCACAAGGTTGCAAAACAAGAAAGCCATGTATCCTGACCCTCGCACAGAAAAAGAAAGGCTCCAGGAGGCAAGGGCGAATATCGAGCGGGCGATGGCCGAAGAGCGGAGGGCTTCGCACCTGGCTGCCTTACACCAGTCCGGTCAGAACTAGAGAAAAATATCCTAAAGCAGATGTTACAAACCACAATACCCGTACAGGTGTCTGAGCTTCTGCAGACCATGCCACAGCTAAGGATGGCTCTAACAAATGTAACCGAGGACACTACCATCAGTCAGGAACACCAAACGTTGACAAAGTTTGGTACGGACCCGGTTTAGGGATCCGATACGGATGCTATGAACCCTATGCTACTAACGGTGGGAGTCGGACGGAAACCCGCAGTGGTAGAGATGGATATATTGGGACAAAAGCTTACAAACACCATCGTTGATGGTGGGTCTGGAGTCAACGTACTGTCGGAAGAAACTTGGTGAAACCTCGACAAGCTGACACTATGGCCACCAACCTTCCATCTGGTTGGGGCGGATCAGCACGACATCAAACCCCTTGGCACCCTCATGGCACAAAAGGTGATAATTGGGACGCAACAATTCCTTCTCGACTTTGTAGTCATTCCTCTGGAAAAAAAAGCGTACGATGCTCTTCTAGGAAGGGGGTGGCTGATCATGGCCAAAGCTAACCACAACTGGAAAAGGAATACGCTCTCAATCGAGAAGGACGGGCATAAGTATGTAATTGATCTCAGGAACCAGTCTATTAGCGAAGAGCTCGCGTCATCGGACTCTGACTCAGAAGATTCCAATCGATGGGAGTGGAGTTCTGAAGGAGACAGAGGAGGGAAAGAACCCGACAAGGAAGGAGTGCTGGAACTAGACGAATGCTCCAAGGATGGAACCAGTTCACTGGCAAGACTTTTTCATTGGCAAATGGAGGACTATGAGCTCTTCCACCCGGAGTGTCACATACTTCAAATATGTGAGATAGGAGAATCAAGCGGCGGGATGGAAGAACAATCATTTCCCTCGGAGTACGGTAGATACCAAGAGGGAATGGCACGGATGGACGACACGCTAGCACACCAATTTGAACGGGATAAAACCATCAAGTACAAGGAACAGGGTGTGGAGAAGGTTAATTTGGGCAATGAGGCAAAACCACAGGTGATACTTGTAAGGGAAAAAGCAACTAAGTCCAAGTCAGCAAGTACTAAAAAATTGAAATATCAGGAAGATGAACCTGACAGCCAGACAAGACTGAGCGTACGAAAGGAAGTAGTACACTGTACGGATCAGTGGCATGCTACAAGGACAGAAGAAACAGTACGGAGCACGTGCACGGACACCCAAGAGGGGACAATTCCGTATAGGGTATGGAGTGAACGATCAAGAAGGCACGAAAATCTGAGGGCTATACCGTACGGCGTACAGTTTGCAGAAGATTACTAGAGTCTATCGAACAACGCAGAAGTCATACCGTATGACGTACGGATTTAGGGCATGAGAGACTGGAGCCACTGTACGGTGTATGGTGTACTAAATATAGGAAGGGAAAGGCTTAGGCTGCCGTACGTGTACGGTATACAAAACTCATCTGAAGGGGAGCAAGTGTACGGCATACATGCTTCGTACGGTGTACGACACATAGTGACTAGAATTGTGGCACGAGGAAGAGCAGACCATTCGTCGTACGAGTACGGCTTAGGAGAAACATGGGGTTGTCAACTTGTAGTACCGTACGGCGTATGGAGCTACCGTACGACCATAACCCTCGAGGGTATACCCCCGTCGTACGGTGTACGGCCCACTTCCACCAGTACGTACAGAGTAGAGATATCTGTACGACAACCAGCATTAACATTTGCCAGACAAATAGAGACATCCGTACGGCCAACATCATCAACATCCATACGACAATCAGCATCAACCACACCCACAAGGCAAAGTCCGTATGGCATACGGGATCAGTCAGGCAAACAGGGAGATCTGTACGACATAAGGTACCAGGTGGACAGGCAGAGACATCCGTACGATAGGCACTTGTTAGGACAATCAAGGAGACCGTAGAACAAGGAAACGAAGAGTGACACAATGGGTCGTACCAACTGGTGAGATAATCTGTCAGGCGGTTATAATAACGACTCAGAAAGGGGTATGGGCAGAAAAGCAAAGAAAGGCAATTGCAGTACAACCATGACTGCCACAGAACTTGCCAGCAGCAGGAAAACCAGGAGCAAACTGAAGGCAACAAAGGACGCAAAGGAACTCACGGCAGCAAACGTAGCATTCGAGAGTGTGGCTGGCAGTGAATGCCGTACTTGGTGGGAGGAAAACCCTCCAAACCATGTGACGAAGGAATCGCTTAAAAAAGCACAGGTCGACCACGTTGTGCAGATGCCCATATTTAACATTAAAGAGTTCGAGCCAGTCCTACGGACCATGGTATCCGGTTATAACCCTCACGAACGAGCTTCGGTCATCCAGTTCCAAGGGTACACAGTACGGGTTTCAT